>NW_005871396.1:1121127-1142798 GCF_000147115.1 Myotis lucifugus | reverse complement strand
CGGTCTCAGCAACCTGTTCCACCATGTCACATCAAAACATCCTTAAAATAAGGGCTGATGTCAGGGGCCTGGCCGCGAGAGGGAGGGGGGGGGAAGGGAGGCACAGAAACAAAGACAAGCCCAGGGGTGCTTTTCACTCCTGAGTTTCTTCTAGGGGGACCCCGGAGAAAACCCATCGTAAACCCAACGGTGCCCTCCAGCTTCAGAAATACCCTGACCTGCTTACTTTCCCTGTTAAAACTATACAACAGAAAACTTTCTCAAAATGTCTTTCTTCTGATTTGAACTCAGCACAGGGGGTGTCCCTTCTCCGGGGGCCACACACTTCCCTCCTCCCCCCGGGCCCCTCCCCTCCAACCCCCCCCCCCTCCGCTGCCTCCCAGGCCCCAGCTGTCAGGCCCTGTGGGTTTGGACCGGCACCAGCGCTGCTCCTGACGCCGGGGCAGGCCAGCCCTGCTGTTATCTCCAAAGCGTCCTCCCAGAGGCTGCCCAGCGAGCCCAAGGAGCAGCCGAAGTCTGACCAGGGCCGAGGCCCAGCGGCAGGAGCAGGGCCGGGCCCACTCGGCCTGCGCGGACCTGGCCCCGGGCCGGCACTGAGGGGGAAGCTTCCGGGGGGGGAATGGACCGCCTGGGAACCCGAGCGCCCGCCGCGGACTGCTCTTATTTTACAAATGTTAACACGCTAGAAGCTCATAACACAGCCAAGTGGTTACGAGCTCAAAAGCTTTGTGGGAGATTTTCTCTGAGGACTCGCTGATATGGTCCTTGGATGGAACACTTCCAACTCCGAATCCCTCGCCGGAGCTATAAACAGGCCGATAAGTGCTCGACGGGGAAGCGGTCCCGCCTCCAGCCCTCCTGGTCCAGGGCTCCGCTCGCAAAGACCGTGGAGGGAGACGGACGGAGTGGAGGGGGCAATAGGCCGGGCTGGGACATGTGTGTCTTGGCATTAGAACACACAGGAGCCCACCGGCTGGCTCAGTGGTTGAGCGTCGATCTATGAACCAGGAGGTCACGGTTCGATCCCCGGTCAGGGCACAGGCCCGGGTTGTGGGCTCGACCCCCAGTGGGGCGCGTGCAGGAGGCAGCTGACCCGTGGTTCTTTCTCATCGTTGATGTTTCTCTCTCTCTCCCTCTCCCTCTGCCTTCCTCTCTGAAATCAATAGAAATATATTTTTTTAAAAAGAACTCGCAGGAGCCGGGCAGGCTGGCACTGCACCCGGCAGAGGTGTAATGGGGAGCTTCGAGGCACCATGGGGTTGCCTCCCGGCTCTGCCACGAACTTGGAAAAACTCCATCAATTCACCCAGCGATGAACAGAAGCGCTGCCCATGCCGCCTGCTCCCCAACCCCAAGGCCTCGAATATTCAGGCATCACTTGCCCAGTGACTCACAGTGCGCCTCCCGCTCCACCCTCCCCGATAGCCCTGCTTCCTGTGACCTTCCTGACCTCCACACGGCGGAGGGAGATTCTGGGGGTATTTTTGGGAGGCAGCTGTTTGTGGTTCTAGCCAGATTCCCAGTGACATTGGCAGAGGGGCTGGACAGGGGACTGGGGCTGGTGAAGGCCGCGGGGAGAATGTGGGTGTGGGGTCCCCTGCTGATGGGGGGTGGGTGTAGGGAAGGGGGGAGAGGATGAATGAAGAAGAAAGGACTGACTTCTTATCTGCCCTGAGGGCGAAGTTCAGGTCGACCCCATCCTAGGCGGACATCTGCAAGATGGAATTTCAGATGGTAAATGAGGAACCCGCTTCCCCACACAGAGCACGCGAGGGAGGGCGGGGGCCTGCAGGGAGGGAGAGCGCGATCCCTGTGAAATCACAGTCCGACGAGAGCCTCCTCGGGGACCTGTCTTCCCCACTGGGCTCCACTGTGCCTCCTGAGCCCGTCCCCCCCTCGTCCTGAAATGTTTCCATGGAAAAGGGGAGCGTCTCTGGTCAGACAAGTTTGGGAAATACTGCATCCTAAACAAAGTTCTTCCTTTTCCTTGGATTCTATAAAATGCATTAGCCAAGTAAAACCTCCAAAGAGTTCTGCAATAAAAGCAAACCAATGCCTATTTAACGTTCTTAACCCAACATTTCCAAAATTTGTTTAAATAGAACATTTTTTATTTATTTTTTGCTGTGTGTGGTAGAGAGAACCATGCCCTGCCCCCAAGCAAAGACATCCACCTCCTTGTCCCTGAACCCGGGAATATCTCCCCCCGGGGCAGGGGGGTTCTGCTGGCCGGTGAAGAACCTGGAGAGGAGAGGATCCTGGGTAACCCAGGGGCGGCATCTCATCCCCAGGGTCTGGATGACAGAGGCTGGAAGGTCACAGTCACAGGAGATGGGACCACAGAGCAGAAGCTGGAGCAAAGCTTTTGAAGACGAAGGAGGGACCCACACGCCAAGGAATGTGGGTGCCTCCGGCTGCTCTTTTTTAAGCTAGCCTGGCCAGTGTGGCTCAGTGGGTGAGCGTCGAGCTATGAACCAGGAGGTCACAGTTTGATTCCCAGTCAGGGCACACGCCCAGGTTGTGGGCTCCATCCCCAGTGCGGGGCGTGCAGGAGGCAGCTGATCAATGATTCTCCCTCATCATTGATGTCTCTCTCTCTCCCTCTCCCTTCCTCTCTGGAATCAATAATAAAATACATATATGAGCTGTGAAAGTCTATGCCCCAGCGAGACCCCGGGGGGGGGGGGGGGCTGGAGGACTGAACACAGGCAGGTTCCGTGTGGGGGGATGGGTGACGGGTCGGCCGCTAAGAACCTCTGGCGCCTCGTGCTGCTTCCCCAGCGCCTCTCCCTGGAGGGGCACGGAGACACGCCCAGGCTCCTCCGGAATGTTCTGGGAAGGACCCTCCCGGGCTCTTTCGGGAACCGGTGCTGCGTCCACGTTCGGGCCGAGAGTGAACGTGCCTGAGAGGCTGAGCCGGGCCCTGATGGTTGGATGTAAAGGCAGGTCCGTGGGGCTGCAAAAAGGTGCCGAAGCATAAACCCACTCCGCCCCACGCTGTGCAAAGGAAATGTTTACGAAAGTGACATTGCTGAGATAGAAGAATAGCTCCCATTCTCCACTCTTCATGTGTGGGGTCTTTTGTGCAAGAATTCAGCCAATTTTGTGCAAGAATGGCCGCCTGCAGCCTCGGCAGTTCCACACAGGGACCCATTGTGTGCTGCCTGCCTCCGGCCCTTGTCCATTGTTCCCTGTAGAAGGTTCTCCCCCGGCTCCAGGCAGCCGAGTCCTCAAGGCCTGGCTCCTCCGATCCGTCCCTGACCCGAAGCAATCTTTCCCTCCCTGGAACAGGGCGCGCCTGTCCGTGGCCCTGCGCCACCTCGAGTATCAGAATGACACCCGCCCCTGGGCGCCCTGAGCCGCCTGGTCATGGAGGGTCCCCTCTCCATCAGGCTGTTCAGTTCGCAGGCCCCGGGAACCCCTGCGCCCAGCTTCCTCGGAGAAGGAGCTGCCACAGCCTAAGGCTCGGGGCTCAGACTTCCTTCCCCTGGAAATGCCTGTGGTGAAAGAATTCTTAGAAATGACATCGTCAGCGCCCTGGGGTTCATCATACGCCATTAACGCCACTGCAGGGCAAGGCCTTGGCAAAGGAGGGATCGTTTTCTAACGAAAATAAACGAATTTCAGGCCACCCCTTCGCTTTAATTCCCTGTGACTCCCTCGGAGCAAAAGTGAGGCGCACTCACATTCCAAAACCCTGTTAGCAAAACCCAGGTGAGAAACATCAAGGGAACATTTGGTAAACGGGACCCCAGGCCCTTTCTACGCCTCTTCCACCAGGAATTCCAGCCTGGACTTCACCCTCTTTTCCCAGAAGAGCTCCAAGGTGTGGGGTTTGGGGGGAGGCCATGAGGGGGGGGGGGAGAGCAGGATGCAGCCTGGTGGGGCAGCAGGAGGTGGGCACCGTCCGAGCACCTGAAGCCAGACGTGAGCCGCCCGCCCGGAGCCCGGGGGGCAAGGCGCCTGGTCATGAAGCCTGCGGGTTCATGTCCACAGCTGCGGAGGCCGGCGCCTGTGGGAATGTGCATAGCTCATCTGCTGCAATTTGCATAGAAATGTCTGGAATGTGAGGGTGTGAAATATTAACAACTCTTTATATAATTATTAAGGGATTTTTTTTTTCAGAGTAAAAAAATGGTTATGGAGCCTAAATGAAGGCTGGGAAGAACATTTCATTCATTTCTAAGTTTCTTTCAGGCCAGCAGGAATCAGAATTTATAATGACAGAGGTCCCCTTGGTGAAGGGTGATGAGGCGAAGTTTCTGATTATGGCCACGGAGGCCGTAAGTAGCTGCCATAAGTAATTATCCGAGGAGGGGCCTTCTTCCCGGCGCAGGAGGCTGACATGGTGCGGGAGAGAAAACATGAGGGGTCGAACGTGGTCTTTGGGGGCACAGGGGCTGAGGGTGGCCTCGGCCTTCGGCGTCGCAGGATGGGGGGCCCTTTTGAGGAAGTGTCTCCGGGCCAGGATTTTGCCCCTGAGAAGCGCTGATGCTGCTCCTCTGGTGCTGTCTGCGCGGGGCCAAGGGGGACGCAGACACTCACACCCGTGTTTCCTCCCCATGGTTCACAGACGAGGGTCTGACGGGCAGAAAACACGGGCCAGATGCAGGAGCTTGTCTTGCAGCAACACGCCGGGGTGTAGACGGTGCCTGGGGCAGCACGCCCGGTGCGGAGGGTGAGGAAAGGGGCGCAGCTTGCTAGATTCATTTCCTTTTTTCTCGTTCTTGGGAAGCCGACTTTCATTTCCCCAAAGCGCACGCAGAGCTGGCATGGAGTGCCCAGCCTGGCAGCCCCCGCAGGAGCCGGGGACAGACCCTGAGATCCGGAGCCCAGTGCTCAGGAGCACGAGGTACTGCGAACTCCTCCAGACCTGGTGGCACTGGGCGTGGGGGCCACTCACTCCTGGAAACGTGGTGGGTGGGGGGCTGAGTAACAAAGCCGGCCTCAGGGCTCGCGTGTGCATGCAGCAGGCACCACCTCGCATCTGTGTGTGGTCACGTGTGCATGCGGCGTGCACCAGCTCGTATCCATGTGTGGTTGTGTGTGCATGTGGTGTGCACCAGCTCACATCCGTGTGTGGTGTGTGTGCATGCAGCAGGCACCACCTCACATCTGTGTGTGGTCATGTGTGCATGTGGCGAGCACCAGCTCACATCTGTGTGAGGTGTGTGTGCATGCAGCATGCACCAGCTCACATCTGTGTGGTCATGTGTGCATGTGGTGTGCACCAGCTCACATCCGTGTGTGGTGCGTGTGCATGTGGCGAGCACCAGCTCGTATCCGTGTGCGGTGCGTGTGCTCTGTACACTGTGCGCAAGAATCTTCACCATAAGGGCATTTGTAGGCTCTTCAGTGCGACGTGCAGCTCCCTTGTGTTTATTTATTATATTTGTTATTTTTAACCTCCTGCCTGGCTGCCAGCGTCGGGAGGAAGTGAATCTCCACTTGCTGATGACCCGTCTCCACCATTTCTCAACCATGGGCATCGGCAGGAGGAGGCTTACTCAGCCGTCCAGCGGGGCGGAGGCAGCGGAAGAGGCCAGAGGCACGGACTGCAGCCAGTGTCCCCCCTTCCGCTCCGCCTTGCACGCAGCCCCCCCCCCCCCCGCAGCACCCCCCCAGGAGCAATTGGCAAAGTCATCGCCAAGATGGCGAGTTCAGGTGACCGTCACGCCCGAGTAATGAAGAGCCAGGTGGACAGGATCCCGCTGACCGGAGCGCCATTCGTCATGTGCAGAGACCGGAGCCGGGAAGGGACAGGCCTCCTGTGACTGCGCCATGGGAGTGACTCACCCCAGAACCAGCAAGACATCCATTATCGATGACATCAGCCAAACTGCAGATAAATTGGTGCTTTATCCTGACCCAGTGGCAGTGATGAATGACTGTTATTAAATCGATAGATCAATCCAAAGCCAATAAGTCAAGATATCCAGAGGCGAATCAGAGCAAGACGCTGCCCCTGGAGCCCAGAGGTCAGCTGGCCCGGAAGCGGGAGCTAGGGGCGCAGCGAGCCAGCCTAGCATGGGCAGACCGCTAAACCCCAGGCCTGCCTCCCTCTGCCCATGTCTTCCCTTCCACGGAGACAGAAGCGGCCCATCTGCAGTTCCACACGTGGTATCCACGAGGCAGAGGAGGGTACAGACGCCGCAGGACCCACGAGACCACTCCCCAGTGTTCAAGCCCTTGGGCCACAGAGCGCGCACCTGCTCCTACCCTCTCGTCCAGGCCTCGTGCAGGCTGTGCCCGCTCTGTGGTGGCAGTGTCACCATTCTACACGTGAGAAACTCGAGGCTCCCGGGGGGAGGTGGCCGTGCTGCCGACAGGAGGGAGAAGGGCAAAGCACGTGTGGGTGTGGGGCCAGACTCCCGACCACGGCCAGGCCTCAGCCGGGCAGTTCCCCTGTGTGGCCGCCGTGAAAGGAAGTGTGCGCGTCTGCAGACGGCAGCCCAGCCCTCTCCCCCGCCTCACTCTGCACCACCGCCACCCTCTGCTCCTGGCTGGGAGCGAGGCCTCTGGGGCTGCTGGCTGATTCTCTACATGCAGCACACGCACATGCACAGCACACACACACACACAGAACGTGCACACACAGCACACGCACACACAGCACATGTGCACACACACCCACAGCACATGCACACACCGCACATGCACACACCGCACATGCACACACAAACATACCACTCATGCCTATAAACACACATCACAAATGTACACAACACACATACTTAGCACACACACCTTCACACAAACTTATCACTCACACATACACACACACTCACAAATGCACACTCACAAACCTACTCTCACACATGCACACACGCACACACACACACAGGACAGCACGGCCATCCCCGGCGGCACCGTGCAGGCCGGAGGTGGCTGGGCTCCCTTCCCACTCGCCCCGACCTCCTGCCCAGCAGGCGCAGCCCAGGCGGGCGGTGGGGAAAGACCGGGGCTGGGCCACGTGGACACTGGAGAGGGACAGACAGGCGGGAGGACCGGAGGGCGATGCTGAAGTAGGAGAGCAGATGGGTCTGGCAGGAAGGAGACTGGTTGGCGCTTCCTTCCGTGCGGAGAGGAGGGTTCTGAATGGGGTTGGGTTGGCCGAGTGCACGCTGTGCTGGGGAATTACAGCTCTGCGATGGCGCCAGGGACTCGCGGGTCATGTGGATCCTGCGTCTCCACTTCAGGGAGCCGCTGGGGGCCCAGGCGTCTGTGGCAGTGACTCAGGCTGACGGGGGTCTCAGGCGGGTGGACTCGGCCCCGATGAGGCTGGGCGACCGAGGCCAGGTGGGGACAAGGCCCCTGGCGGGGTGGGCAGAGGGCTCCCGCCGGGGAGGGCAGGTAAAGAGCCACACGGTGTGTCTCATCAGGCACGCATATGTCCGACCAACACTTCCCCCATCTGCACACACACGGACAGAACAAACGTGTGCAAAGGACACCTTCCCTACCGCCATGTATTTAAACAACATAAGAACTTCTTAAAGGACCCAGAGCCGGAACCCAAAATGCTTAGCTTCAAGTCAAGTCCAGCAAGCAGGAGTCACTGAGCAGAAGAATGCAGATTCGTTTTGTAGCTGTTCACACATGTGAGGCGTCCCTGCACCCGCCGGGGGGGGCTGGCGTCCTGCAGGGACTGACTCAGACACTCAGAGGCGGTGTGAGTGTGGGAGGAATGTGGGTGGGTGTCCAGCAGGGAGACGCCCGGCCCAAGAACACGCTGCAGGGAACCGCTGGGCGCAGGGCTGAGGCCCAGCCCTGCACATGCGTGGACCTGCGGGGACACGGAGCAGCCGGGTGGCCCTCCAGGTGGAAGGGACCCTTGGGTGGGGCCGGGGGGCGGGGGGAGGAAGGAGCTGTGAAGATCATAATTCAGAGTTGTATGTTTCTTTTCAACGAGATGAGAGACACCGAGGCTTCCGAGGACAATGGTCCGTTGGCCTGCAGGTCTGTGGGTGCAGGATGGGGAGGGCAAGGGGCGCATCTAGAAGTTTGGACCACCCACCTTGTGGATGGAGATGGAAGGAGGGGAGAGATGTCACAGGTAACCGGAATATGATCACTGAGAAAGAGGAGCAATTGTAACATGAGGGAAATAAGGCGGATCTTGACGTTAGTGATGTTTGGCTTCAAATACTAGTGGAATTTCTTGCCCGGCCGGCACGGCTCAGTGGTTGAGCATCGACCTATGAACCAGGAGGTCATGGTTTGATTCCCAGTCAGGGCACATGCCCAGGTTGCAGGCTTGGTCCCCAGTAGGGGGGCGTGCAGGAGGCAGCCGATCAATGATTCCCTCTCATCATTGATGTTTCTGTCTCTCTCTCCCGCTCCCTTCCTCTCTGAAATCAATAAAAATGTATTTTTAAAAAGAAAAAGAAATGCTGATTATTGGGCTGAGACTAACGGTCAGAGGCCACTGGCAAAAAATCACAGATGTCTCGTTCTTGTCTCCTGAACATTACTTTCGATGTTACGGATCTTCCTTTGTCTTATTTTTTAATAACTTGGGACAGGAATCATCTTATACAGAAAAGTTGCAAAGATGGTACCATTGGGTTGTCAGGATTCCTCCTGAGCCTCCTCTGCTCTGTCAGTTTCCCAGGGTGGCCTGAGGGCTTGACCGTTTGGAGGACTGCTGGTCAGTTATTTGTAAACTGCCCCTTAGTTTTGTTTTTCCTGATACTTTTCTCATGATCACAGTTAATGGCTGTGGGAGTAGCAGGAAGACCACAGACATGTCAAGACCACACACTATCTACATGACATATCAATGATGACATTCACTTGATCACCTGACCAAGGTCATGTTTAACTGGTTTATCCAGTGTAAAGTTCCTCCCCATGCACGCACACATGCCAACACACACACACACACACACACACACACACACTATTCTTCGGAAGCAAGTCACTAAGTCCAGCCACACTCAAGGGCAGATGGGGTGGGGGTGGGGAGGTTCTACATAACTTATTTGGGATTCTTCTGGAAGAAATATTAGTCTCTGTTCTTCCATTTACGTATTCATGTATGTCAGCAAGGATGCGTGGAGCTTTATGTGACACTCCGAGCTATAATACAGTTACTGACTTCTTTGCCCCAACATCACACCTCTGGCCGCTGAGAGCATCTTAAAACACACACACAAAAAAAAAAACAGAGTCCCCCACGAAACTGAGTCGGGAGGCCAGGACCCACGCCCGCCAGGAGAGCGTGGCCAGTCCCAGGTGCTCTGCACCATGACCCCAACCCGGGAAGGAGGGGGCTGGCCAGGAGCCCTCCCAGGTCTCATCCAGCTCTGATGTTTGTTTCTTCCTTTTTTTTTTTTTTTTAAGAAAAGAGTGTGTTATTTAAAGTGAAACTACGTAAATCCTGATTCTCCAGGAATGTAGCCGCCCCTTTCCCACCCCCAGGCGTGGTTCCTCTGACATCTCGTCAGCAGAAGGAAAATGGGTCGAAACCCACACGTGCCTGACTTCCCACCCAGGATGCAGTTCCAACAGCGGCGAGGAGGGGAAATGTGAATGGGCCCAAAACTTACAAATAAGGTGCACAAGGTCGCCGAGGTCTTAGCAGCACTGCCGGTTCCGCGCCCTGTGTGCCATACAGTGGCCAAAACGGGCGGCAGGTGAGACTGGCCAGCAGGCCAGCAGGGGTTTGGAAGGGACTCAGCCCGCCAAGGCCGGCGCGATTTTGGTTTGCACGTGGAAAGACGCCGTCATGGGACACTGCGTGCTGTGTGGGCACCTCGGGGCGAGGAGCGAGGCCTTCCTAAGGGAGGGCAAGAAGACGCCGAGCTGAGAACTAGCCCAGGAGCTGAGGTGAGTGGCATGGCCCAGCGTCCTCCCAGGAGCCCCGCAGACGCAGGGGGAATGGCTCACTCAGGCACGAATGGCAGCATGGAGGGGTGGGCAGAGGAAGGACTGTTGAACCTGTAAATGTGAATAAGTAGATGCCTGTGCGGGTGCGACTAACCCAATCTACTTGTATTGACATTTGCATATTGCTGTTTGCAGTCGTTTGTGAACAGGCGGGACACTGAACCCAGATGCTGAGCGTGAACATTGCAAATAGAGTCAATGAGTGCGGATCACACCCAGGCAGTGCGCACGGCTCCCGGGAACTGCGAAGTGACTTCCCGGACGGAGCAGGGCAGCCGGGAGCACAGTCAGAACCATCCCGGAAAACCCCACGTCCACCTGTGAGCCAGCCCGGACATCTGTCTTCTCAAGGAAGAGGCCAGAGCCACCTCCTGGTCCTTTCTGTGTCTCCGCAGGTCCACACCCTCTAGCACTGAGTATGCCCTGGCACACCTGGGCCCGGGCCTTTGGGAGGGGGAGGGAGGGGGTGACCTCAGAGGTCCCGCCAGACCCTACAATTCTGGGGTTCGGGGGAGACAGTGTGAGCAAATTAGAATGAAAGAAAAGGCTTGGGTGGGGGACCTTCTGCTCATTCTCTTAGTCTCTCAGCAAACTTCCTGAGCTTCCAAGGTGGATGAAATACTGAATTGATAAGGGAGTTGAAAAAGGAAAGCATGTCCTTTTAAAACTCAAATCACCATGTACTCGTATGGGGAAGAAAAAAAACATAAAATTTATTAAAATTTGGCAGCTTTATTTAATAAACGTTAAAATAACAAAACAACAAAATATTTTTAAAACAAGCAAGAAAATAATAACACAAGAAAAGGATGTATGGACATGATTTGCAAATAAGATCAATGATGATTGGGCATTTGGGGGTGACCAAGGCGAGTGAGTTCAAACGCAGCTGAAGACCTTGTCCTTGGGGGCTGAGGGCGGGGGACCTGGTCGGGCAGCTGCCAGGACCAGACCTGCGGTGTCACCCCCTCTGACCTGGCCGTCCCCGGAGCCCAGGTGGGAGGATTGCTTTCCGTGTGCAGGTGAGGAGACGGAGGCTCAGAGATGTCAGCTCACTTGAGTTCCCACAGCTGGTAAGTGGAGGCGCAGAGATTCAAACCCAGACTGGCCTCCAGGTGCCCGCTCCTCCCACGAATCCCCACGGCCACGTGACCGGGGCGGTCCACCGGAAATGTGTCCGCTTTGCGCAGCCCCCCCCCCCCCGCCCCGCGCCCCGTGCCGAGCCTCCCAGGCGAGAGGGCACAGGCAACTCCTGGTCGAGCTCTGTGGGGGGCGCCGCACACTGCCCGCTCGCCCTGCATGTCAGAGTCCGCCTCTGTCTTTCCCACGGTTCTCTTTCGCCACCATGTCCACCAACCCCGGGGTTCAGAGAAAGCCTAGCCTGGCGAGTCGTGGGCGCTCCCACCATGTGCCACCCCAGAGGACGATGGCATGCCTCGCCACCCCAGACCCCACCTGCCCTTCTTGCCAAAGATTCGGCCTGTACATCAGAGACCAGAGCCCAGGAGCAGAAATCAAAGAAACATTGGCTTTCTTTTTTTTTTTTTTTTAATATATTTTATTGATTTTTTTTTTTTTTTTTTTTTACAGAGAGGAAGGGAGAGGAAGGAAGAGAAACATCGATGAGAGAGAAACATCGATCAGCTGCCTCCCGCACACTCCCCACCGGGGATGTACCCGCAACCAAGGCACATGCCCCTAACCGGAATCGAACCCGGGACCCCTGAGTCCGCAGGCCGACGCTCTATCCACCGAGCCAAACCGGTCAGGGCAAGATAGATTGGCTTTCCATCTGTACGTTGCCTTGCCTTTGTTAGCTTGGAACTAGAAACGCCATCAAACTCCACGGATGGCCTGCCCGAGTGGGACCCCCACCCACGGAGAGAGACCGCGGCTGCTGGTCCGGGCTGGTCTCCTCTCTGCGGCTCCATTTTGTTGTCTGTCGCCTTTTCCCTTCCCCCTGGAGAGCAGGGCTTCATGGACAATTAACCCTAAAGGGGAACAGCTTCTCTTCTCCGCGTGGCAATTTGCTGCCCGCGTCAGGTGGCACTGAAGTCAATTCTGCAGGTAATGTCATGTTTAAGAGCCTGGAGGTTCTGGTAGCGCCAGAGAAGCCTTCCCCATGGAAATACCAAGTCCTGGTGGTAAAGCACAGCCAGAAGCACTCTGCGTGGTCACGTTCCCAGGATGATGCTATATGTTGGGTCCAGATGCCTTTATACTTTGGTCAGAGGCCTGGCCTGGGGGTCAGACCTGATTTCCTGTATTTTTTTTTTAATTGACGAGAGGGAGAGAGAGAGAGAGAGAGAGAGAGAGAGAGAGAGAGATTTGTTGTTCCACTTATTTATGCATTCATTGTTTGATTCTTGCATGTGCCCTGACCAGGGATCAAACCCAAAACTCTGGCGTATCAGGACAACCCATTGCTCTAACCAACTGAGCCACCCGGCCAGAGTCTCAATTCCCACTCGCCTACCTGGTGCAAGGTGCTGTGGGACAAGCCACCCACAGTCTACGTGCCTTACTTCCAGCTCTCAGATCTAAAAACTCCATGACTCCACCTTCAGAGCCTTGGCCACAGTGCCTTTGTACGGCATTCTGCACAGCACACGCACACAGGTGATTAAATATCTCATTACTTATATGTCGAATGAAGGAACGAGTGAACGCCTGCCAGGGCTCTGAAACATTTCCTTGCAAACTTTGAAAAGACAATCAAAGGCAACGTTGAGCAACGAAAGACTAGAGGCTCCAATTTCCTGTCACCCAACAGGTTGGAAACTCTCAGTGAGAGAGGTTGGAACCTTTTAAGTATCATCTTGTGATTAGAATGGGCTCGCATGCATATTTATGCCCCTGGCTTTATAACAACCACTTGGAAGTCTAGCCTCCCTCTCCGCGCCCCCCCCCCTCCGGAATGCAGTTATGTGAAGTGGGACAAAGTATTCCAAGTTCAAAGTTCCAAATACGTAAAATACTGAAGGGTTGGCACTTCTCCCACAGGTAGAAGCACCTGAGGGACTATTGACTCGGGCAGCTTTGGGACACTCAACTCATCCTTGAAAGCCGTGGAATGGGTGCCCCTCCTTCAACTCAGCATTCCTTCCGAGGAACACGGGCTGGCCGGCCGGGTGCGGGCCTGTAGTCTGGCTCGTGACAGGTAAGGTTTGGAGCTGCAGAGCGCCGGTTGGCCGCTGACCCAGAAGATCAGGCTGTGCAGCCAGGGCTGCCGTGCCGAGCCTGCTTGTTCCCTTGCTCGGTGCCATTCATTACCCTCGCAAAGTAAAACCATGCGGCCCCATTTCCTCAGGAAGCTAATTGTTTTATTTCATTGTATGAGACAAAACACTACTTTGATTGCTAATTAATACGCTAAAATTGGGTTATTCCGTTCTGAACATGTGAAATTGAATTTAGTATATTCAAATAAATGTTGTGAGAGCTGGTTTGCAATAAATGCCTTCAATGCCTTGTCTTTTTCCCACCGAGCACACATGTCCTTCCTGTGAAGTCGCATCTATCCCTGCTGTTACACGTGACCTGCCGCCAGTTTTCCAAGAGGGTGGGGGAGGGTAATAATAATAAGACATTCAGTGAGCATTTGGAAATTCAGATATTTAATCATTGAGGGGAAAAAAGGGGGGGGGAGAGGATGCAACAAGAGAGAAGGAATCATCCATGGATTTCAGAACCAAAATAAATGAAAAGAAAAAGAGAGGAGAATTCTTCATTTGGGGAGTGACTTCAGGCACTTAAGATTTTTCTTATCTTCTTTCCTGTCCCACGGGTGGAAGTGGAGATACAACAGGAAATGGAGGAGAGAAGAGAAGTAACACGCCCATCCGAGGAAAGCCATCTGAAGCTCCAGGGACGGACAGCTGGACACAGTGACACCCCAGCTCCGCTGCTCTAACGGGATTCCAGCTGCTGCCCGCGCCTCTGCTGATTACTCCCCATCACAGCAGCCTGGAGGGGAGGGCAGTCAGCTCCCAGGATTGTTTGACTCCTATGCTAAGCGGATGACATTCCACATTCCTATCCAGTGAGGTTTATCTCATCGCCTTGACAATTGGCACTCCCTGGGCCCCATTCAACCAGGGCTGGGGGGTTGTTTGTTTGTTTGAATCTCTGCAAAAGGTTGATAGTTCTTATGAGTCAATTAACTGATACCAGGCATTCTCTGCTGTCAGCCTGCTTCTCTTCCCCGGAAAGTGATGGGAAGGACTAACTGGAGGGTTTAGGAGGCGGGAGGGTGTCTGCGCTGTGATGTGAAATGCACTCTTAGGAGTACCCCCTGCCCTGTCTCCTGGGACGCAAGCAAGAGTGAGTGCACATCCGAATAGCGCTGGAGCCCGGAAGCCCGTGCGCGCTGTTCCCCTGCACCAGGCTGTCGCCCAGCAAACCTGTGAGCTGCGCCGCCTCACCGCCTGCCTTCCTTCATCACACGGGTCCTGTGGGGTCAGCTCAGAGGAAAGCAGTTCTTAAGGCAAACGGAGAGAAGCACACATCCATGAATGCAAGAACAATCCAGACGCCCCCCCAAACAGCGAGTTCCGAGCTGGAGGGGCGGAGTCAGATGCAAGTCTAGTTGTGCTGTTCCCATCCAGGCCGCCCAAGCCCTGGCCTGGGGCATCTCCTTGCAGCCCCTCTGGGCCGGCCCTCTGGCCCCAGGTGAGGCCTCTGCCCTTCCCACTGGTCACAGCCTCTTCCCCGGGATCCTCCCACTCAAGGCCGGCCTTTCCTTTGACCTTCAACTCCTTCAAGAAGCATTTCCTCCTGCGTCCCTCGCCTCCTGCGTCCCTCGCCTCTGGGGAGGAGGGAGGGAGGAAAAGAGGCAGTGCCTCCTTCTCTCCCTCCTCCCCAGCGGCGCTCCTCCTGCATCCCTCGCCTCTCTCTCTCTCTCTCTCTCTCTCTCTCTCTCTCTCTCTCCTGGAATCGAACCTCAGGCCCTTCAATCCCCAGCCCAATGCTCTATCCACTGAGGCAAACCAATCTGCACTCTTCTCCTCTCTTTTTTTTAGGGCCTAAAGAAGAGGCTTTCCATCACCTTCTTTTTTCTGGTAGATTCAACGAAGACCACTTGTTGAGGTTGAAGCACTCACATTTGCCTCTTGTTGATCACTGAGAGAGAAAGAATTCTACAGGGCCCCTAGTTAAATTGTGAAATCCCTACATGAGGAGAGACAAAAGGAGAATATGTTATTTCTTTCCATGTCTCTAATATTCACAAATATTCCCAGAGAAAATTGGGGAGAAGAGACAGGGAATAAGGTGATGTGTGCCTGGCTCCTGATAAGCCTTCTCAAACTCTGAAAGAATCACAGGATAACTCCCTGTGGACTAAACGGCATCTGGTCAGCCTCGGTCTGGAAGAAAGTCTTGGCTTAACAGTCCTTTTCCAGAGAGCGGGTTGCCTCACTTAGTGAAGAAGCTGCACCATGTGTATGTTTTCCATCCCATTCCTCTGACCTCATCCTCTTAGATTTCTTCTCCGCAAAGCCCATTGAACAGTTGTATCTCAGACTCAGGCTCAAAAACCTCTCGGATGAGTTGTCACACCTGTATCCTACTCTCACCTCACCCTAGCATAACCACATGCACATGTTTATGTACATTAAAAGATGGTGAGAACATCAAGAGAGAATATTGGGAGAGAGATGGGTATATTGACTACTTATCATCTCATTCTAATCTCTAATTTATTACTACAGTTCTTCCAGAACACTAGTATTTTGCTGTGCTTTTCTCTGAAGTTTTCCCTGCCCCTGTACTTCACCATGGACTGTACCCACTCTACAGGGACTGTAGCAATTGGAGAAACAAAACCTTAAAGGAATGGTTCTTTCTCTTGTTCTTTTCCTTTTTCTTTTTGGAATGACCTACCTGTTGCAACTCCAGTGTGACTGGTTGAATGAGAAGGGACTGGGATCTTCTCTCACCTGTAAGAGTGAGCTTCCCTTCACAAATGCTCATCTACTAAGACTTTATGAAACGCTGACGGTGGGGTGAGAGGGAGAAGACTGCTTAGACCTGCCAGTAGGGAAGGGAAATCATGTGGAAAGGGAGAGGACGGTGACATTATGTCCTTCTTGTGAAAAAGTCAGCCCTTCCTTAGATTCTGAGAATATGGAGTTCTCTTAACAGAAATAGGGTAGATGAACAGCTTGGAAAGAAAGGTTCTGAGTTGGATTATATATATGTTGATTTTATTAATCTTTTTGCTGGACATAAGTAGGTGGATTGTTGGTTCCCAGTAAACTTCTCATTGAAAATACCCTTAATAACTCACCCCTTTCTCTGGGGAATCCTTTTTCTTTCCCCCAGCTTCCCCTCACACCTACACATAAAGCAAAAATGCAGTCATGTGATTTGTCTGGAAGCAGCCATTCTCTTACTTGCCCCTGTATTCTTGACTTAAAAAAAAAAAAAAAGAAGCATTTCCTGGCTCATCAGGGCCCCACAGTGACCCCTGGCCCCCCGTTCCTGGGCACTTAGGAAGCCCTGCCCCCCCATCCTTACCAGCTCGTACTTGCTTGGAAAACAGGCGTCCCATGTCCTACCAGACAGGGTCCTGGTGCCACAGCCTGTGACCCCAGAAAGGGAACGAGGACCCCAAAGCATCAACCTGGAAGCCCCAGGGCGACCCACTCTCCTTCCTCCCTCCTCCCTCCGGTGGGGCCCGGCCTCCTGGCTGCCACTCCCCAGCCAGGCCTTCTCCTTGCTGCAGGGCTGGCCCTGGCCCAAGGACTCTGCGACCAAGCCTGTCTCCACAGCATCCAGCCAGGCCTCTGGGAGAGGGGAGGGCGAGGGCCCTCCCAGACCCCCTTCTCCCGGCCGACCCCCACCCACCTCCATCCCCTCCAGCTCAGACAGTCCGTGTGCGCATCCCCTCCTCGCGGAGTGCTCCCGCTGTGAGGCCTGGATCAGATGCTCTCTCTTCTCCTCCCGGTGGGAGAGTCAATTACGCGTCCGAGTCTATTAATCTTACAAACAGTTATGGAGCTGAAGAGGCTGGATCGAACAGCTGAGGTTTAAAGAAGCCGGGCGCCGCGGCCGTTATTATAATGAAGTCCCCTGATGTATGAGCGTGTCTCTAGGTGACCCACATGATTCTTTAAGTCTGAGGAATTGTAAAGGATGTGAGGGTGCTTTTTACATGTACAGAGCGGCCTCCTGAAATGTGTGCTCATGACCAACATCCCCAGGTCCCCTGTCGGTGGTGGGAGCACTGGCTCTTAGCGGGATGGGCAGGCCTTCGCCAGCTTCCCTAAGCTCCAGGCACCCCTCCCCCCCCCCCCCCCCCCGCCCTGCCCACACGGGGCCAGGGAGACAGGACACCCAGCCTGGGAAGAGGGATGCGCTGCTGCCCCTCCTATTAAGACCTGTGTGTTTGTCTGTCTCTTAAATTTGGTTTCAGTGGCATAAAAAGGGGAATTTATCTGCCTCCCCAGATGCAACAAACAGATGCTGGGACCAGAAACCTTGCATAGTCAATAAAAGGAAAGTTATAAAAATCTATAAAACTGCTGAGAGAAATCAGAATTTCAGCAAATTCCAGGGTTTTCTCTAGGCTGCTCCTGTGACGGGCTCCGGGCGAGGGGAAGCCAGTGGTGCGGCCGGGGCTGGGACAGCGTGAGGGGGGCGGCCACCCGAGCCGTGACAATGACGAAGGGGACACGGCGCATGCTGCCCGTCATAGAGACCGCGCTGCCACCACCAATCACCACGTAGCTTTTTGTAAAGACCTCCCGGGCGATGGGTTCTTTAGATTGTAATGTGCATCTTCAAAGTGATTTTGTAAGCTACTTAAACGATGCTTCCTTTTCACGGGGCCACATCATTGGATTATGCAAACCACCCTCTCATACTTGGATATGCAGGTGCCGCATCCGAATGATTCTCCCCATACTCGGGTGGCATTCGACGTTGGCCGCAGTGATAAGAAGCGACACCGCTAGCCGCTGGGTGTTGGCACCCACTCATCCGGCGCCCTGAGGACATGCCGACTTCAAACGGCCGCTTTTCAAGAGTCGCCCTTAAGGATGAAAATTTGAAAATCTGAGACAGCACAGTGACGGAGTTTGAGGTCAAAACGCCTTGGATCTCACCCCAGGCCCACCAGGGTGCTGGGTGTGCGCATTGGACTCTCAGGGCCTCGGTCTCCCCGCCTGTAAAATGGAAGTCCTGACGCGTGGCTTACGGAGATGTGAGAAGGGTTAGCAATCCGAGCAAGGACACTCCCCTGGCAGCAGCTGCCACCGTTGCTCCCGCGCGGCCACTGCCTCTCCTGAGCACGTCTGGGCCACTCCTGCGGCAAAGCGGTCTTCCAGCGAGGACCGAGCGACGCGGTGACGCAGGCGGCCTTCGCCGAGGACAGAGTTGCGATGCTTCCCGAGGAGTCATCCCAGGAGGCGCCAGGTGGCCCGCTCGGTCGGCATGTCTTCCGCTCCTTTCCTGGGTCAGACACGGTGCCAGGGGCTCGGGTTGAAGACCATGGGTTTGGAGGCACCAGCTGGGGCCTCTCGGAGTTCGCAGGCTTCCGGGGCGAAGGGAAGACACACAAGCAATTGCGCTGCCTCAGAAGCACCAAGTGGGGTGCAAACCCGGAAGGCTTGGGAGTCCACATTGAGAGGACACCCCACCCTGCCAGCAGCTACAGGGGCTGCGCGATAGAGATGACGTTGGGGTTGAGACCTGGAAGAGTACTTGCTACAAAGACCAGCGTCCAGAAGCCGTTCCCCGTAGAGAAGAGGTTATGGACCAGGGCACATCTGGCAAAGTCTGGAGACATTTTCGATGGTCAGGACTTGGGGTGCGGTGGAGATGCTGCTACAATGCATGGACAGCCCCCCACAACAAGGAAGCATCCGCCCCAGTGTCACAGTGCCCAGGCGGAGGCCCTGAGCTGAGGTTGCGGGGAGCCGGCAGGAGGGCAGGAGGGCGCTCGGCGTGTCTGGGAAATGCCGGAGACGCTCGCCTTTCGCGGAGAGAGCGGGGAGTCGGGTGGGCAGGGCGGGCTCGAACCCCAAAGGTCTCGAAGGTCATCAGGAGCTGAGGTGTGGCCCCGAAATAGCCCGGCATCAGAGCAAACTGAACTCAGCACCCATCTTGGCAGCAGTCGCCTGAAAGGCCCAGTGTCTGCATCATCCTGAAAAGTCAAGTCCATTTTGCTTCTTTCCTAATTGAAATGTGAAAAGTAGCGCTGTGGTCTTTTCCTCCCGAGGTCTGAAGTGGGTGCCTGGGGAAGGCCAGCCCGTGTGTGGCCGGGACGGGGCGCTGGCACGGGCAGGGCTTGGAGGGTTCTGAGCCAGGACGCCCTGAGCACCCGGGTGGGAGTGGGTCCTGTCACAGGGGCTGCCCCAGGGTGGGTCAGTGAGCAGTGCTGATGAAGACCTGAGTCACATGTGGTGCCACGGGGGCCGAGGTCACAGCTGAGCGTGAAGTGTCCCCCAGGAGGAAGCAGGCGGGGCTGAGACACCAGGGCCTCCTGCCATCAAAGCTGTGTGACCCAAAGGACAGGACCTCACCTCCCTGGCCCAGGTGACAAGAACCACCTGGGTGAGGAATGCTCCAGTCCTGGTGCCGGTGCCTGACTCCCACCTCCCCACCTCCCACCTCCCCACCTCCCACCTCCCCACCTCCCACCTCCCGGCCTCTGGCCGCAGGGAAAGCTGTTGGGCCTGGCGGTCACAGGACGGTGTGAGCTGGGAAGTCACCTGTGCCGCAGGCCCTTGCACGTGAGCACAGCCCAGCCGTGGGCCGGGGGGAGGGGACCGCAGCAGCAGCAGCTCTGACTCCCCACTTTCATAACTTCATTCCGGGGAGTGCCGAGAGCCCTTCTCGTTGCACAAACCTCCCGGGTCCCTTATCAGCCGGCGCCTGGCTTCAGAGCACCCTTCGCCCTGTTCCCAGGAATGAGGCCGAGAACAGGAGAGAGACGCCGCTGCGGCTGAAAGAGCATCAGTACCTGCCCGCTGGGGCGACTCAGTGGTTGGGTGTCGACCTATGAACCTGGAGGTCATGGTTCAATTCCCAGCCAGGACACATGCCTGGGTTGCCGGCTCCATCCCAGTCGGGGGCATGCAGGAGGCAGCCAATCCATGGTTCTCTCTCTCCATTGATGTTTCTATCCCTCTCCTCCCTCTCCCTTCCTCTCTGAAATCGATAAAAATATATTTTTTAAAAGGAGTGTAAGTACCTTCCATGTCTTCCCAAGCACACCTGCTCACCTGCTCACCTGCTCACCTGCTCACCTGCTACCTGTTTAGGTGTCGCAGAGCATTTGACAAAGCTAGAGGTGCGGCTTGTGGATCTGCCCAAAGGCCCCACGTTGAACAGGAGGCGCAGGAAGAGAGAGGAGGGACTCGCCCGTGCGCAGAAGCCACCTGCGCCCTGTCCCCGCACGAGGTCGGGCCCCATGATGTCCTCCTGTTACCCACTGGTTGTGAGAGACTCCAACTGGTCACCTGCAGGCGAAGGCGCTGGGATGAATGGCGGCGGCTCTCCTCGCCGGCCGTGACTGTGGGAGGTGGGAACCGGGGGTTAGCCAAGCCCAGGCCTCGGGGCGTGGAGGGGGTGAGGCTGCTCCGAGGGTCGGACCAGGGGACCAGGACGGAGAGGCCGAGGCGAGGCAGGCGGGTGGTACAGAACCTGCCTCCGGGGCTCAGCCCCGCTGAACCCACACCCTGGGGAAGATTCAGGAGGTCGAGGCTTCTGGACGGACACTTAAATCATTTCTTAAAATGTATCTGTATTGTTGAATGTATTACAGACGTCCCCCTCTTTCCCCTTACGGACCCCCTCCACCCCGCCCCCGCCCCCAGGCCTTCACCGCACTATTGTCTGTGTCCAGGGGTTATGCTTATATGCATTGAAGTTCTTTGGTTAATCTCTTCCCGCCCACCCCCCATTTAAATCAGTTTTGAGCATTAAAAACTTAGATCTGTCACATATGAAATATTCATAAATTGGCCCAATTCACATTTGTATCGATTGCTGCGGAGAAGTAATGGGGCTCAGCGATACAAGTCATGGGTGCCAGAAAGAAAGATTTTGTTTTTGAGAACTGTCTCTGCTGAGCTAACGGCCCATCACTGCTCCCCTCGGGACAATGAGACCCCCCGCTGAGTCTGGGTCCCAAGGCCTGTCCTCCAGTCCCAGTCCCGCCATCGGCCCGGACCTGGTGGCCTGGGGGTGGCCTTGTGTTCAGCTGTCCCTCCAGGCAGCAGGGGCTGCGTGCACGGTGCTGGGCACCTTGCTAACCCGCCCACCGCCCGCAGGGAGGCCCCGTCGCCCGTGGTGCGTGCTGACAGGGAGGCCCCGAGCGGGTGGGGACTTGCTCAGGCGGCCTGGCCCTGGGCCCATGTCCCACCTGCAGGCGGCACCCAGAGAACTGCAAGGCCCTGGCGGAGTCGCCACGGGCAGAACTAATCTCATAACAACAGCGACATTGACCTTCTCTCTTCCTCTCAGGTGCGTGCGGGAGCCTTCCAGAGACCGCGGAGGTGACATCGTCGCTCTGACAATGAACGGCACGGGTGTTGATGTTCCCGCGTCTTGAACACTCTCGGGTTTAACTTCTAGCCAGGCCGCTGCTGACGGAGCCCCCGCCTCCCGGCCCAGCATTTAAGAGCGCAGAGAGGCCCTTCGTCTAAGCGCACGGCTGCACACCTGGACATTGGCGGTGACTTTAAAATACAATTTAGAGGAAAAAGGACAGTAAAGAGATCCTTCGAGAGAAAGGGAAGTCTCTCGCTGCGCAGGCCCATCTGCTCTTTGCT
>NW_005871396.1:1120241-1120969 GCF_000147115.1 Myotis lucifugus | reverse complement strand
TGGGGGGGGAGAGCAGACGCTAAGGAAGAGAGAGCATGTAGACACCCCCTTCCCGGACCCACCCCCTCTAATCTACCGCCTTCCCCGGGCCACCTCGCCCAGCCAATCGCTGGTCTCCCGCCCCAGACCTCCAGGGCCTCGCTCCCTGAGGGCAGCCGCCACCTGGGCGCCTCCAGTCCCCGAGCTCCAGGGGGTGGTCGGCCCCCCCTCCGCCTGCCCATCCGTCTGTCCGTCCCCTGCGCCTCACAGGAAACCTCAGGCCTCCAGCCTCAGTGCTGAGCCGGACGAACCAATGTGCACCTGAGCCCTCTGAGCTCCCTTATCTCATCTCTGCGCTCCGATCCCACTGGAAACCTGGGCGTCTCTCTCCCCAGAAAAGCCAAATGGACTTTAGAAACCCGCTCCTGGAGGTGACTGCCCATCACGGAGGAAGACTCAGCAAAAGCAAACCGACGAGCGTTAGCTGTGATGTCACAGGAAAGATGCGTGAAGCCCTGGTCCCAAGGTGAGTGCTGTTCCCGGTGGCACTTACCCTGGGGGGGGGGGGGGGTTGAAACAGCCCCCCTGCCCTCCAAGGGATATTCCCCCCCAAACCCGGCCTAAACCCGGGGAGCCTTAAAGCATTACCCCCCTTTTGGGAAAAAAAACTTTTGCAGAGGCAATTAAAAGGGGAATCTTTTAGGGGGGGACCCCTCCCTGGGTTACTTAGGGGGCCCCTGCATCCCTTT
>NW_005871396.1:1090019-1118499 GCF_000147115.1 Myotis lucifugus | reverse complement strand
GAGAAACCAATTGGGAGAGACCCCTGGCTGAGGCCAACCGGGCAGAACCGTGTAGGACGGCGTGGCTGGGGGCCCACTGGTGGGGACCAGAGCGGGTCTGGGGGGGCCCATGGGCTTGCTCCACATAACTAAGCAGTAAGGGGCCGCAGTGACGCCACTCCTCCTGCAGCAGGCGCCACCCTTGTGCTAAGGGTTGTAGCAAGGACACCCTGGTCTTGAACTTGTGTGCACAGAGGCCAACCTTGTACATCCTCCATGTGCCTCGCCCAGTGGGGCTCCTCACTCTCCACTCCCTTACTTCTTGGTTGTCCCCTCCTGGGTCGATCCATGTTTAAGAAGCAGCCCGGCCGGCGTGGCTCAGGGGTTGAGCGTCGACCTGTAAACCAGGAGGTCAGGGTTCTATTCCTGGTCGGGGCACATGCCCCAGCTGCAGGCTCGATCCCCAGTGTGGGGTGTGCAAGAGGCAGCCGATCAATGATTCTCTCTCATCATTGATGTTTCTATCTATCTCCCTTCCTCTCTGAAATCAATAAAAATATATTAAAACAACCAAAAAATTAATAAAAAATAAGCAACCCCCGGCGGGCTCAGCTCCCAACCCTGCATGCTTCCAGCCCCCTCCCCCCGGCCCCAGGCTGGGGTTGAGCAGCCTTAGGAAGAGCTGCCGCTCCTAACGTGATGGAAACATGCCCGCTCTCCTTTCCCACCTGCAGGTCTTCCCCACCTTTGTCCCTTCACCTGTAGGCACACGGGGAACAGGCCATCGTGGCCTGAGCCCTCCAGGCCCCTCCCACATAGGCGGCTTTTAGTCTCGGATGACCTGCCAGCCCACCCGCCGGGTTTCACTCCCCTCCCCACGCACAGGAAGGAGGCCCAGCCCCGGGGTGCCGTCCTGGCTGACCACAGGTCACGGACGCGGGCATTCCTTGATGCCTGGGACCCCTCAGCAGGGAAGTATTCTGGCTTTGTGTCTAGGCGGATGCGTGTAGCTGAATGTGCAACACAAAATGTAAAATACAAGTTCCCGAGGAAGCGAGAAAAGCAAACACAGTGAACAAGGAAACCCAGGTGGGGCGTTGGGAGTTGTGCCCTGGGCGTGGCTGGCCCCGTGGTCGGCCGCCGGGCCAGGGGAGCCGGAAAGTGCCCCACGCCAAGGGCAGAGTGCCCCGAAGTGAATAATGATGAACCCCAGCTTAGTCCTGGTTGGATCAGGATAAATAACATCAAAATTAGGGAATTGGTTTTAAATCGGTTGTTAATTGCTGTTGATCTTAAAATATTTGAGCTTATTAATTTCTCTCTCACCCCCTGAATTATATTTCAGCAACATCCCCCCGTTATTAAATCAGACGTAGCAAAAAGGAAGCATTTATTTATATCTTCAGAGTCGTGTACATCTAATTAAGATCGTGTTACTGCGCGTATTTTATATTAGGCAAATGCCGCCTGTGATTCCCGTCTCATCAGCTCTGACGGCCTTAGGAAGCCTTGGGGAGATCTGAGTTGAGCTGCAAGAGCAAGACACCGCCCGTCTCTCTGTGAGCAGGGGTTTCTTCAGATCCTCCGCCCTGAGGCCGTGGTTGGTCCGCGATGTCGCAAAGCCCCCTCTTACCGAATCCCAATGGCAACCGCCAGAAAACGAGATTTGAAAATGGGCTGCAGAATGCTTCTGTGTTAATAAAAATGATGCAGTGGCCAACAGTATTCATAACCTTCCTCGTGTCACCCTCACACCGGGGGGTGGGGGGGTGGGGGGGATATTTTTATCCCCATTTTGCAGAAAAGCAAAACTGAGGCTTAAAAAGATGAAGGAATGTGCCTGGAGGCGGAGCCAGGACTAACACTGCCTCACCCCCCAGGCCTTTGCCACTTGGCCTCCCTTCCCTGCCGAGAGGAGTTCATCCATTCTAGAATATTCCTAACCGGGGGCATCGCCCCTTCTCCCTGCAGGGGGATGGGAATGAGTTCTGGGGCGAAGGACCCCATGCTCTTTCTGTGTGAAGCACAGACACTCATGCAGATCAGCAGCTCGTGTGCTAAAGCTGCACACGAGGGCACAGGAGAGCTGTCTGAACCTGACAATGGGACGTAGAGAGAGACTGCTTTAGGGCAGCGGCAGTCACGTGACGCCACACAGGCCCCCCATCCTGTGCCTCCTGCATCCCATGGCTCCCATCGTCTTATTTCAACACCTCGGGTGCAGGGCGGAACTCAGGGCCCCTGTGACGGCGGGCAGCACGGCTGCGGGCTACAGGCTCCTTGCAGCAGAACACCTCCTCCTGCGGCCGGACTTATCCCTTCCCGCGCACCCGTCCTCGGGCAACAGTTACCCTTAAAGAGTCCGTTTCCTCGTTGGTAAACCCAGGTTCTCACTGCATGTCAAGCATGTTATTCCTGTCCCTCCCTGGACGCACACTGCCCAGCATGGCAGCCATTCGTCACATGTGGCCATTTCAAATGGGATTCACTCCAGTTAAACAACATGTACAGTTTAGCTCTTCAGTCACACTCAACAGCCGCTGGAGGCACCGACAGGACAGGGCGGATAACGAACATCTCCCTCATCGCAGACTTCTGGCCTCAGACGGCAGCGCCTAGAACACAGGCCTTGTCAGCAAATGCATGGTTCCTCTCCACTGGGCAAGTTTTCAATGAGAACCACCTCAGGAAGGCCTTTTTTTTTATCTCCATTCTTTTATTAAAACAATGGACCATGAAGGTTAAATAACCTGGTCTGTGGCCATGTATCATGACACAAAACCAGATTTGAGCCCACTGGGCAAGTTTTCAATGAGAACCACCTCAGGAAGGCCGGGTTCTTGGCACAAGGGAGGAGGTGTGATCAAACCCGAGTTCCTGCACTTCAGCAAGTATCGCTGTTACTTTTATCACAGGTTTTGCGATTTCCCAGTGAAGGGGCACCGCGTGTTTAAGAACGTTTGCATGGGTCAGAGTGGCAGGGCCTCGAGTCTGAGCGGAGTGACCTGGGTAAGTTTACTCGTTCTCTGTGAGAGACTTTGTCTCCCCGTCTGTAAAATGGGTATAAACTTCACAGCGCCGTCGGCAGTTAGAGAGGCATGCGCAGCGGAGGAACGACGGGCCAGGTGCGGAGGGTGACGGGGGAGAGCCCGAGCGCCAGCAACGGGGAAACCACAAGCCCGTGCACGACACTCCCTTAGCCTGAACCCCGGGGACGACAGCTAGGCCTCAGCTGTGTGTCAGCTCCTGGCCCAGCACAGCAGCAGCAGCAGACGGAGGGATGCCATGGCTGACCTCAGGACCAGCTGCCTGGACTGATGACCCCCAGGCTCTGGCCAATCGGTGGAGACCACGAGGGGGCACACCTGAAGCTGGTGAGGGTTCTATTGGGCCCGCCCCCGAGGTCTCCAGGTAAAAGGCCTCAGACGGAGGGGCAGTGAGGGTCTCTTTCTGGAGTAAACGCCTGTCTTTCCCCAGCCCCATTCTTTCCCCAGGGTGAGCTCGGTCTCCCTCCTCTCCCTCCCCCTCCCTCCCTCTCCCTCCCCTCCCCTCCCTCTCCCCTACCCTCCCTCCTAAGCTCCCAGGGCCCTTCTTTTGCTGCTTGTCTGTGAAGCTCCAAGGCTGCTGACTCTGGATTGCTCCTGGACCACCTGGACGTTCCCACCTCCAGCGACAAGGTGGGTCTCTACCTAATTCCCCAGTCCAGGCGCTGAGGGCGGTGGCCTGATTCCCTCTCCTCCCTCCCCTCCCCAGGGCAGGGGTGAGGAGGAGGAGCAAAGAGAGGCCCTTTCCCTTGAACTGGAGGACAAGGGGGAGCCTCAGCCTTTCAAACCCAAATTCCATAGAAACGATTAGCCCGTCACCAAACGGGTGGAACCGCCAATGTGTGCGGGCTTCTGATCGCTACCTGTGTTCCGTGTTCTTCTGTCCAAAATGTTTTTAAAAAATTAAACAATTTAGTGTCTGAGTAACAGGACCAGCCTAGGTTTGCCTGTGTATGAGCCAGGTTCATGGTTACAGGTCACTGGCATTGTAGAGGCGATTAGATTCTACCTGGGTTCTGAAAGTAACTTTTTAAGGAGGATGGTCAGTGCTGACGGTGATTGAACGGCCACAGCAAGCCTGGCCTCGCAGCGGCCGCTGATGTGGGTCAGCCCGCAGGGCTCACACTTCCTCTGGAATCTGTGGCACTGGGTGCGCACGACACGTCCCACAGGAAGGGGAGGGAAGGGGAGGGAAGGGGAGGAAGTGTATGGATGGTTAGATAAAGCCCGGAAGCTGTCACCAGATAGCAGCCCCCGACCCTCACACGGGCAGAGCGAGCAAGCGAGCAATCACAGATGCAGGTGTCCGTGGTCCGGCTGCCGGAGCACCTTGACCCGCGGCCTTTCTCTAAAGGCACCTGGATGCCCTTCAGGGCCACATGATGACGGGGCTGGGTTCTATTTGGGTAGAAGTGACGGGATTAAGCCTGAAATCGGCTCTGTGTGTAGCGACGCTTGTTTGGGATTCGAATGACCACAGAGTGGAAACTCCCGCCCATCTGTGAAGAGTGAAGAGCTTCCACTGGAGTTCACTGGGGGGGAGGGTGTCCTGCAGGGGGGCAGGCGGGCTTCTGCCCACCACCGCGCCCGCAGACCCGGACTCCTCCCGCCCACCAGCCTGCCCGCAGGACGCCTCGCTGGCCACCTGACCTTTGACAGCGGGGCCTGTCACTCTTCCTCCCTTGCCCGGCTCTTGGCCGGCTCCGTGGCTCAGCACCATTCATTTTGGCTTCGTAACTCGGCTCCCAGTTTTCCAATAGGCACTTAATTTATGGCCTGGTTTGGACACACTCGCCGGCCATGACCTTGGCCCTCGCCCCAGAGTGTTATTTTCGGCATTTATCCTCTAGCTCTCATTGCACCCGGGGGCGGGAGGCCTCCGCCCTGTCCTGTCGTGGCCCCACATCCCAGGCCAGAGGGACAGAGGCCCGGGCGATCCTGCTCCCGTTCCCACAGAGTCCTATTCGCAGTCAGGTCGGGGCCCCCCCAGAGTGTGTGTGTTTGCAGTCAGGTAGGGGCCCCCCAGAGTGTGTGTGGGGTGGGGAGACGGGATGCAGGCTCAGGCTGTCTGTTGTGCCCCTGCTTTCTGGCTGAGATGCCAGCACGCCTGGCAGCACTGATGGCCCCTGCATTCCTCCTGCCGAGAATTAGGGGCGCCCAGGCTTTCCCTGTGGAGACAAAACACACAGGTGGTCACCCGAGAAGGTGCACAGAGCCACGCCCGAGAGGTGCCAATGGCTGCACTCACCCTCTGCGCAGATCCGTTTAAGAAACACCAAGATTAGGGCTGACCGTCTTGTCCAGGCTGTTTCAAAGGCTTGTTGCAGCCATCAAAGGAGAGAGGGCACGTGGAGCTTCACTAATGACGCAGGTCGTGCCCTAAACACATGCGTGGTGCGTGGCATCGCCGCCCAATGAAGCAGCGCTCCCCAAGGGAGAGGTCGGAGGTGGGGTGTCTAGAGCCGTCCGTTCAACCCAGTCTTAAGGGACAGGATGGACGCAGCCCACCAGTGGGCGGGGAGACGTGCGCCCCAGGCGGGCAGCACCCACCGAGCCAGTGCAGAGGGGGTCCGGGTGACGCTGACGTGACTGGAGTCTGGGATGCCAGGCCCCCGCACACAGAACCAGGTTCCGTCACAGACAAGGGCCACCCCAGAGAAAACGGTTCCAGAGCCCTAGAAGGAAGGGGGGGACATGTGAACGGGTGCAGCAGGAAAGCGTCCTTGTCGGCGTTATTCTCCTGCTGTTTCTTCACGTGACCCCCTCAGACATGGTCGACGATGTGTACCTTATAAATAATGCATTTTGTAATTTGCATTTTTCTAATTGAAAAAATGTCCACAATGGCCCCAAGTCAATCGCATGCATGATTTAACAGGAGATGAATAAAATGTTCACGATGGGAAAGAAACCCTCTGAAATAATGCGGGTCCCTAACAAAACAGGTTAGAGAGTGGCTGTAACCCTTGGTTCTGCACTTTCATAAGATGACAAACCGGAACCATTGAGGTGGCGACCTCAATGCAGACAGAGACTGAGGGTAACTGGTCTACCTCTCCTGGTGGCTCTTTAAGCTTGGAAGGCACCTCTCTGCATATGCTGTGGTTTGTCCTCCCATCAACCATGAAGCAGGAGGGGGGTTGTTTGTCCATGTGACGGACGTTCCCGGGAGGGGCAGGAAGGCCGCGGCTGGGCCAGCCCTGTCCGCTTCTGCGTGAGCCTTTATTGCTCCCACTGCCTCAGACCCGTCCTCATTTCTGGGGACACCATCTCTCTTCTCGGGGGAAACTGCTTCTCTCTCGCTCCCACCTTCTGGGCTGAGTGGGGGCTACCTGTTCCAGTCCCATCAGGACCCCAGACCCGACCCGAGACCGCTAGACTCCTTCCCGGGACTATGCAACCGTGTCAGGCTCGGGGTGAGAGGTGGGCAACTTTAGTCAAGTTTTTCCTTCTTGTAGCAAAATCGTGAGCGGTGTTGCCGGGGGCTGAGTGTCCGGCCACGTGAAGGAAGTCTGAGGAAATGAGAGCCATCTGCAGCGAGAAGAGAGAAGGTCTCCTCAGCATTCAATGTCCTGGCGCCAGTGGTATTTGAGGCTCAGCTGCTGTTTTGCCATGGTTACTGGAGACTTTCAAGAAACACTTTTTTTTTTCTTTTTTGCTTAAACTATTTCCAGTTGAGTTTATGTTCCTTAAAAAAAAAAAAAGGAGCCATAGCTAATTCTCTTTCCTCAATGTCACACTTCTATCCCCATGAATACATTAGGACCCACTCTTACGCGAGAAGAACTGAGGCTCGGGCACGTCGAAGGGTCGCCCCAAATCCTATATTGAGTTATTGGTGTAGTGATGCCGTGCTCTTAGGACACTGTCTGTGTCGTTAATAAAGTTTCGCATCCCCTACCTCCTTTATGGCTGTGACAGCCTTAGAAGCAGACCGGACAAGCATCCTCAGCCCTCATTGTAGACGACACGACTGAGGTTCAGGTACGGCAGGTGACTTCCTTACTGTCAGACAAGCAGTGAGGGGCGGCGTGGGTCTGGAGATCATTTCAAT
This sequence comes from Myotis lucifugus, assembly GCF_000147115.1. Taxonomy (NCBI): domain Eukaryota; kingdom Metazoa; phylum Chordata; class Mammalia; order Chiroptera; family Vespertilionidae; genus Myotis; species Myotis lucifugus. Next base: position 1,111,422 of record NW_005871396.1, on the reverse strand, counting down.
GAAAACTGAATGCAGCAAAGTAACTGTTGCTCTTAGGATTATTTTTAAACAGGATTTTCAGGTCTTGCTGCCCATAATGATCTGTGCTTCTATTTCCTGCCAGAACATTGGTTTTCTGTAGATCCAACTGTGATAACATATTTTTTCATTATCTTGAGAGCCGATAAAATATCAATAAGCGCGTACGTTGTCTCTCTTGGTTTTGATACCCAGTGAGACGGGAAAGGCGAGGTGACACATAAAAGAAAAGCAGGTCACCAGGCAGATTCAGTCGGGGAAGCTCCCCAGTTAGATCGTGTGATTAGTCCACAGTTTAGGAGCCTTGGGTGGAATCAGATTTATGCAAACAAGTCCGTTCACACAGTTTCGGAAGACAGACAGATTTTACAGGTGAGCTACGCTTAAAATCGAGGATTCCATAAGTCTCATTCCCCCTTTTCTCTCTGATGTCACTGGTTTTTTAACAGAAACCCAGGAGCGGGCACGACATCACTCCCTGGAGCAATCCATGGCGGACAGTGAACTGGTGAGCGGACGGCTGCCACCAGTTGCATTGCAGCCGCTCTTTAAAAAGGTCACACACATTCCTTGCGGGCGAGGGGCCAAGGTTGGTAGCTTCCACGTTTGATCTGCTCTGGTGTTCCCGTCTCTGTGTAATTCTGTACAAGGGTGAAATCAGAGGCTGGGCTGGGTCGCTGGCTTTTACGTTATATTTTTATTGTTGTTGTTTCTGGAAATTCAACGTTAATAAACAGTCAAAGGTGAAGCTGCCGTCCCGGTGGGGGTCGGGGAAGGACACAGAGGCCGAGGGCCCTTGGGCCGCCACCGGCCACACACGCTTGGCGTCTTTCCCATCAGCACGTGTGTGACGGCATTTCAGCGGCACTTACCCACGTGCTGAGATGGTGATTACAGTCGTGGGGTCATAACTCAGAACGCATTGCTCAAGGGGAGTTTCCCCTTAGATGATGGAAATGCAGGTTTAAGGTCCAGTTATGTAGATAACTCCATAGCTAACTCATATAAAAGAAAAACCCATGCAATTGAGTAAGCCCACTCATCAAATATTAAAAAGAAAATGTTTGCTCTTTTTTTCCCAACGAGTTGACCGCTTGTTTGTCTACATAGACAAAACCAGGCGGTTATTTCATTGTGCGAACACTTCTTGGACCGATTCTGCCCTGTTTGCACACGGGCTATTTTCAGACGAGTCGGGACACGCACAGCCTGTCAGAGAACGGGGAAGACAGGTCAGGGACGAGCCGGAGCTGGTGTTTAGCCAGAAAACTTTTCCATTCAATTTGGATTCGGGCTCAGCTGTGAACAGGGTGTTGCCGGGTGGGACGACGAGAGTGTTAGGTTGGAAAAACATCCCGAGCTGTGCCCGCGGCCCGTGTTGCCAGGAGAACGGCCGGCCGGCTGTGTGTGAGAGCTCAGCGCAGACATTCCGGAGGAGGCAGCATTTTTACGCTTTGCTGTGAGTTGGGTGAAGGTTCAGGATCAAATATTTGAGGATGTTTGAGAAACAAAAATCAGACCAGGAGCTAACCCCGTATGAAAAATGAGACGGAGCGCTAAACTGTTGTTTTTAATATTTCGGTTCTGGGTTAACACTTCCTACAGATATTTTTATTTCTTCCTTGCTGTTTCAATGCAAATTTCGATCAGTTCTGGTTTGAGAAGAGATCGGTTCTGCCACTCCTGTCTATGTGCACGAAACTCGGCGGGAGTGAAGTTGCACCAGGAAAAGCGGAGGTCGGAGAGAAGGAGACCTCCAGGGCTTGGGGAGCGGAAATGCCAACTGTTGCCTCTATGTCGTGTGTATTTCTTTAGTGGCATTTTAAGAAGCAAATGAGAAATTATAAATCACTTTCAGAAGTACATATATTTGAGTTAATTAAATTGTCCAAGTTTGTCTGCATTTTTTGAAACGTGACCATTTCACTGACGTTTTGCATGTTTGTCTCGCTGTCCGGAGAGGCAGCGGGTGAGTATTCGCAGGCCGGGCCCCATGGGGCTGGGGGCTGGGCGCCTCTCTGACCTGGAGGAGCTCGCCTCTCAGGCACAGCCACTAACGGGGTGCTCTGACCACAACCCAACTTGCTTCTTAACAAATTTTATTGCTGATTTCATATTACATAATTAATTAATTTTTAGTATAGAAAACATAGCTCGGCAATAGTAATAACAAAATTAACATCTTCTCCTGAGTCTTCCATATGAGAAATAATAATATTGCTATGTCTTTGTCCATCTCGTATTATTTATACAAAATGAATGTTCAGAACGGAAAGTATAGTCCAAAGGCTCACACATTTCTAAATCTTTTGTCATGTATCATCAAATTTATAGTATTATCATCAGTGGATGAGGATGTGTGTTTCCTCGATTTAAAAGTGGATTGTATCATGGAGACATATTTTTGAATTTTGTAGATAAAAAATAGTTTTTATATTTAGGAACAAACTTCTACATGGTACAAAGTTAGTCCTCAGCTTTCTCGACCCTGCTAGAGGCCTCCTTTATGTCTAGTCTCCAGGCAACTGCAAAAACGTGCCTCAGTTTCCCAGGGTGCCCTGTTCTAGTACATTCTAGTGCATTCTAGTGCATTCTCGTATGTTCCTCTATTGTTTCAAAACCTGAACTTTTCCTCCTTTAGTGTATTCTGTGTTTTAAGGTATAGATTTCCCCCCCTCTGCCAAACTGAATCCACTATAATAATTTCAATCAGAACTTAATGAAGCCATCCTCCCCAAATAAATGCATGTTCTTTAAGACTTGTAACTAATAAGAAGTTTAAGAAGTGAGGTATACCAGTGAGGAAAAGCAAGGGAAATCCTTCTCAAAGACCCTCAACTTGCTCCGTGCAGGTCATGGGCTGTCGTGCGGTGTTGTAAACAGCCAGCTCTCCTGTTTCCTGTCCCCTGTCCAAGCGCAGGATGAGCAGGGGGGCTCCCGGACCCGAGGCCGACATAGAGCCATGCCACGCCGCCCACAGGGCTTCCAGCAGCTCGAAGCACGGGGCATACACTGGGCTTGAGCAATCACCATCTCTAGGGGTAATAGTTCTGCTTATGTACACTCATTTATGCACGAATTGATGACATAATTCATGTGCATTTAATTTTTTTATCAAAGCCATGCAACATTCATTTAAAACCATGTACAGGGGGTTGGGGGAGGCAGGGGGGAGGTCAGTGGGGGGAAAAGAGACATGTACTACTATTTTATTTAAACAATAAAAAAAACCATTTACTGACAACACACACTGATTTTCCAAGTTTTGTACAAAATGCCCTTCTGAAAAATCTTCCAAGCAATATATATATATATATATATATATATAATTTTTTTCTGGGAGAATTTGAGACAACTTGGTGAACCCTCCACTACATTTTTCTTTCAACACTTAGATACAGTTTCTTTCCACTTCTATCTGGACAAGTGCCCGTTCACTCAGGCAAGTAAGTAAGAAACGGCCTCGGAATAGTGCTGAGCTCAGACAATGCTTTGTCAGCGTGGCAGACGAGAGACTTCAGAATTTCCGTGTGAACAGTGTGTCTGCTTTTCACTGATGAACCTGATGTGGAGACACTCTGTTTGTAAGCTAAGCATATGCAGTGCTTAGGTTTTAACCACAGCTACATGAACAGACTCTCGTCAATTATTAGCGGCACTTCCAATAACTAAGAATCAAGTGAACAGATTTTATTGGGGGGGAGGGAGTTAGGAGAGTAGGTTCTGTATTTTATTCTAATGTAAAAAAAAGAAATAATAGTAACAACCAACAACTAATTGTCAGTGCGTCACAAAAACATGTCGGGAAGCCCTTGGTGTGTTTGAAGAGATGTCGGAGGCTTCTTGTCGGCTGTGGGTGAAAGAGAGGCCACGCACTGAGCATGACAAGCTCAGGGAGGCCCGCGTGGGGGGCCTTACAGACTCAGAGACAGAAGGTAACCACACAGGAGGGGCTGAACCAAAACATGCCTCACGGAGAGCGGGTTACGGCCGGTAGTCAGGTGCTAGGCCTGCAGCCTCCTTGACAAAGGTCAGCCCGGACCCTGAGTGAGCCTGTTTGTGGCCTTCGTGCATCTAAGAGAACACACGCTCAGGGCACAGCCTCCCACTGGAGCACAGGCCGCAGAGCCCCTGATTATTACCTTTTTAAAAAAAAACAAAACAAAACATTTTCATTGATTTCAGGGAGGAAGGGAGAGGGGGCGAGAGAGAGAAACATCAGTGATGAGAGATAATCATGGATTGACTGCCTCCTGCACACCCCATAGTGGGGATGGAGCCCGCAACCTGGGCATGTGCCCTGACCAGGAATCGAACCGTGACCTCCTGGTTCATAGGTCGATGTTCAGCCACTGAGCCCCGCTGGGTGGGCCCCCTAATTGTTTTCTTGTTCCCCAATACCATCTGTATGTGCTGTAAATGTTAACTCTCGGCCATTCTGGACCCCTCCTTGTAAAAGAAGTGTGTGTCTCTCCCTTTTACCCTTCAGCCAACCTCAGAGGTTCCCCCACTTTGCTGCCTCCCGCCTCCCTAATCCTCCGCCAATGGATTCCCTGTAACCCTCCTTCCTTACGTCCCTCCTTTGATGCTAATCCTATATAATAAAAGGCTAATATGCAAATTGTCCCCTCAACTGGGAGTGCGACTGAGAGTTCAACCGGAAGTTCGACCAGGGGGTGGGGCCAGCTGGCCCCTCCCCTGGCCAGCCCTGCCCCTGATTACCCTACCCCCCCACCCCAATCAGGATGGGGCCAGCCACCAACCACCCGCAGCCCCTCCCCCCAGCCAGCCAGGACCCCACCAGTGCATGAATTCGTGCACTGGGCCTCTAGTGTATAAAATAAGCTATAAAGCGGCCATTCTCAGGAGCGTTTTCTCAAACCCTGAGAAATTGTTGCTTCTTGGCAAACTGTTGTCAGTTTGGCTCAAGTGAACTCATAGGAATTCTCCACGGGTTTGCATGCTTCTTCCACGGACATTGTTCCTCCCACTTCAGCTGGAGCGGCATGTCGGGCTGTGTGGGGTCTGAGGCGGGGCCCCTGCATCTCCTTTGTGCCCTGTGAACACAGGTGAGGCAAGCCAGCTCCCGGATTTCTTGAATCCAGCAAGAATCTGCCAAACTTACAAACACAGCCTTAATCTCTTTGTATATTACAACCTGCAAACGAGGGGGGATCTTTTCTCAAGTACACTTTCCACCCTACTGTCCTGCCACACGGACAGGAAGATCATTGCAGAGCCCGCCTCCTTCCCTCGCGGGCCCTGACCCACGGCCCCGCGTTCTGTGTCCACGGGAACCAGGAAGGGAGTCGAGGGACATGGTCAGGGTTGGAAAGATGGCTTTTGGTGGGGTGACATTCAGGCCATGAACATGACTGCATTTCACAGCTGGTATGTGAATATATTATTCTGTCTGTTAAAATATCCCAAAGGTGGCCTGTCATTAAAGATGATTTACACCCCAAGCCATAACTAGGTATAACTCCAGGCAACACATTTAGGGCAGATTCACTTCTTCGCCAGCCTACTGCAAGCAGTGTCCACGAGGCACGGAAAAGACGGCGAGAGACAGGAGCGCAATCCAACCCCAGACAAGCGAGTCGCGGATTCATACCTGAAAAGTCTCTGTCGAAGGCACATGTGTGAGGCGCTGCCGGAAGGACCTCGGTCTGTTCTTTGTGTCCTAAAGAATGACTCATCGCCCTAACTGGTGTGGCTCAGTGGATAGAGCGTCGGCCTGCAGACTGAAGGGTCCCAGGTTCGATTCTGGTCAAGGGCATGTACCTTGGTTGCGGGCACATCCCCAGTAGGGGGTGTGCAGGAGGCAGCTGATCGATGTTTCTGTCTCATCGATGTTTCTAACTCTCTATCCCTCTCCCTTCCTCTCTGTAAAAAATCAATAAAATATATTAAAAAAAAAAAAAGAATGACTCATCACCAGCATGGAGCCCTGTCCTGGGCTCCCTCCTCCCTGGGGAGAGCCGGGTGGCCAGTTCTCGGTGCCCAGCCCCCATGTTGCATTTCACATTTGTACCGACTGGAACAACAGTTGCATTTGCAACTCCAGAAAGCAAAGATGAAACTTTGTTCCTGCTTTTGTGTTGAGCTGTACAATTTCTTCTCTCCTGGCAACAGATTGTACATCTTGCTTCCCCCTACCCCCCTCTTTCTTCCTGCCCCTGGGAACCGCTCGGTGAGCGCCGCCGACAAAGCCCTCTGTGTGCGCTTCCCCCTTGGCCGGGGTTCTGCGTTGGGTGTGCAGGCACGCATTCGTTAACGCAATCCCTCCACCTCCAACAGGGGTGCATCCTAAACCCCGAGAAAAAGCCTCATAAATATTTAGCTGCTCCTTCCACCTCCCAAACTGGAGTGAGAAAGCCCCGCATTTAGCGAGGAGCTGCTCTGGCTTCATCTGCATGTGAATCGGGAAGGGGACAAAAGGTGATGGAAACTCGCACACGAACCCGGGTCTCCAGGGGGCCATTCATCTTCTTCTCCCCGGTGCCAGGCGGCTTGGCTGTCCTCTGCGCATGAGCAGACAGTGGTTTCCCAAGGCCGCTGGCAGAGGATGTGTGTGCTTTGTTCCGTCTTGTACGTTTTTGAAGGAACGGAATCGCTTTGCACTTTGTATTCGACTGGCTGCTCCATTCTCCGCCGTTGCTGCGATCCATGGGAGGGGGCACCCGTGTTTAGTGACGTGCACAGACATACAGGGCAGGGGCAGGAGCGAGCTCTGGGTGCCGTGCTGGAACACGCATGCGACTTGCCGTTTTCACCAGTTTTCAGAGTCCGATTCAGGGGCGTTCACGTCATTCACCAGGTTGTGTAACCCTCGCCACCTTCCATCTCTAGAACTTTCTCCTCGTCCCAAACAGAAGTCCTGCCGAGGGGAAACCGTAACCCTCGCCTCTCCCCTCCCCCCAGCACCAACGCCACTGTGTAAAATTCCATTCCTACAGACTCTCCCTGGAGTCCGGCCTCCCCTCACTCCATTTTGGAGGGGCGGGGGAGCGGGGGGCAGAGCAAGTCCCAGCAACCGGGGGCAAAGATAGAAATGCCATCGAGCTAGAATGGTCTGTCCCCTGAGCGTGGCTGCATGGGGCTCATGCGCTCAGAGCGGGAAAGAATCTGGGAAAGGAAACTCGCCTGCCTCATGGCCAGCCTGGCGTTCACCAGACGAAAGAAAATGACAGTAAAGCGTTTAGAGCCTTTAAAAAATTGTCCTTTTCCATGAGAATTTTAAAATAAAGTTCAAAGATAACGCCTTGTAATGCTGGTATTATCTGAGACAGAACAAGTGGACTATAGTTTTATGGAACACTTCCACCAAGGACTGGGGGTACTGTATGGCCTACTTGGCCAGAAGGCTGAAGGGACCCCGGGAGGTGAGCTGTACACCTGTGAACAGCAGTTTACGGTGTGACCTCCCACGTGCAAACCTCTGGGGTTGCAACTCCGTTGCTTGAAATGAAAAACATCCCCAAGAGTCATCATGGATGAAGTCCATTACACAGCAACATGAGCTAGAGCAAACGTGCACGCCCAGCCCCCGAGTCCATCATGACCTTCAGAAACCTGTGAGGATAAAAGCGCAGCGCCTTGGGGCCGGGGCCGGGGCCCTGCTGCCCCTGTGGTTCTGGTCGGAGAATTTAAGCAACGCGCAGCAGGTGACCGGGAGAAAATAAAGCTGCAATAATGTGCATGGGGAATTCACGCACGCACGGAAAATTCCAAAGACGGTGAGGCAACGTTGGGAGAGAGGCGTATGACATTTTGGGCCAAGGAGAAAAAAGGGGGGACAGGGACTTTGATTTCAGAAGCGAGGAGGGGCGGTTTACAGGCGGTCGAGGAAGAGGGGAGCTCACCTGGCAGGCCGCCCCTTGCTGGGCAGCTCAGAAACCAGGGACCCTGGGCATCCGGGATGCTCGCTGGGGGCCCCCTGACTGACTGGGTGGATGTGCCGAAGCTCCCCCCTGAAGCAGGTCTTTGCACTGAAACTCTAAGGAACGGGAGTAGAACCTCTCCCTGAGTTTGGGGGGCTTTCCTAGACTCCAGTTTGAGATAATCTGCAGGCCGGGGTGGCGCGTTCCCGGGACTCTCCGCCAGCCCCCACAAGTGCAGTGAAAAGCAGGGGGGCCGCCCTAGGGAGTGTGTTTCGGTGGATCTTTCTCGCGCACATGCAGCCAGGCCCCGCCCTGCAAGTGACTGTTATCAGCCGAGACCACCTGTGGTGACCCACACCCTTCTCCCTCCTTGGAAGCCATGCCTGTTACTGTCACTGGTTGTTAAGAAATGTTAAGCCCTGGCCGGCGTGGCTCAGTGGAGAGAGCATTGGCCCTTGGACTGAGGGTCCCTGGTTCGATTCCCGTCAAGGGCACGTTCCTCGGTTGCAGCTCCATCCCAGGCTCTGGTTGGGGCGCGTGAGGGAGGCAACCAACGGCTGTGTCTCTCTCACATCGATGTTTCTCTCTCTGTGTCTCTCCCCCGCCCTTCCACTCTCTCTAAAAATCAGTGGGAAAATGTCCTCTGGTGAGGATTAACAAAACAAAACAAAAAGACATTTTAATAGTTTAAATCATGGGATTATGGCTTCTGGGGCAGGTGCTGGCAGTGGAGGGCCTGTGAGGAGCCAGGGGCCCCAGGGAACTAGGGGAAGGGGTGAAGTTCCCAATAAAGGGAAACCGGCTCTAATCAGTTTCACCCAAAAGGAGGCTCGCTGGCCAAGGTGATTTCGAAATAGAGACCAGACATTAGCAAATGCAGGCCTTCGACGACGGCTGGCGTCCGTCCGAGAGGCCCTTCCACCTTGAAGCTCTGCTGGTGCTGGCTTCTCCATTCGGGCATTAGCACCCTGCCCAGGTGTCCTTCAAACAACTCCGTCCTCTCCAACCAGCAAGCTCATTACAAAAGAGAAAGAGCTGGCGTGGCGCAGTGGTTGAGCGTCGACCTATGAACCAAGAGCTCACAGTTTGATTCCCAGTCAGGGCACAGGCCTGGGTTGTGGGCTCAATCCCCAGTGTGGGGCATGCAGGAAGCAGCCAATCAATGATTCTTGCTCATCATTGATGTTTCTCTCTCTCTCCCTCTCCCTTCCTCTCTGAAATCAATAAAAATATATTTAAGAGAGAGAGAGAGAGAGAGAGAGAGAGAGAGAGAGAGAGACTGTTTTGCTGGAGTGTCAGTGGGAGTGGAAGCAGGATTGTCAGGTGGCGTCAGGAGGGCCCGGAGTTGGGCTCCCTGCCTGCAGGTGAGGTGGAGGCGTTCGCTGCACCAGGGTCACGCTAGATTTCACACCGAACAGGAGAGGGTTAAGGAGAGGAGGAGGAGAAAGGGGAAATGCACTGGGTGGACCCCTATAGCTCCGACCGTTCACTACAAAATTGATCCTTCATTGAGCTCGTGCATTTGAGTCGCACGGGTAAGGGTCGGCTAGTCAGCTAGCCGAATGCAGACTAGTCAAACGCAACGGAAGCGTGTTTCTTAGTAGAAGAGGTCTGCAAAGTGACCTGTTCCCGGCAGGCCTTCAGGGACCCGCCTCCTCAACAAGTCCCCCTTCCCTCGGCCCCTGGAGCAGGATGGCGGAGGACCCCGGAGGCTTTTCTGGGCCGGGCTGGGAAGGGGTGCATCACTTCGCTCATATTCTAAGGAGAGAATCCAGGCATATGGCCACGCCTGGGTTCTGAGAGGTGGGACATGCAGGACAGCTGGTGGCCGGGAAGAGAGGAAGTGCCTCTGGGGAACCACTCGCAGGCTTTGCTCCTCCGCCAGCACCTTCTGCAGATGGTGGGAAATGCAGGCCCCGTGGTGGCATGACACCAACAGGGCCTGCCCGGAGCCCGTATGGACTCACAGGCTCCTCTCACCAACCCGGGGGAGGGAGGGGGCAGGCGGGGTGGTGCCAATGAGCATCCTCATTGGAAGATGAAGAAACAGAGGCAGGGAGAGGTCACTGCACTTGCCCGAAGCTGCAGAACTAGCAATCGCTGGAGCCAGGCTTTGGCACGAGGCCCGAGGGCTCGCAGGGCTGTTGGGGGCACACTGAGATGATGTTTGTCAGGCCTGGGCGGTGCGGCCTTCGGGGGTCATTCCCCTGTTCCTCAGGGAAGCCTCCTCTGGAGGCCGAGCTTGAGGCTGAGGGGTGCGGGGGTGGGGGGATGGGCAGGGGGTGTCCACAGAGGCAGCCTCCGGGACGCTCCTTCCTCCTGAGGCCGAAGGGCCGCGGGGGGGCCGGGGGCCGCTCTCTGCATGAGCGCAGTTGCTGAACCGCGGTTCGTGCTCGGGCAGGACAGCCACATGCACCCGAGCGGGTGCCGCACGAGCAGGAGCACGTTTCCTGGGACACCCTGCCCGGCGCCGCCTCGGGCGGCCGCTGCCTCCGCCCGGCATTCCTGAGGGACTGAACGTGCGGTACCGTCAAAGGACCTGCCGCTGCTTTGGCCTTTCGGGTGGACTTGCCTTCTTTGCCAGGGACAGTGACTCACTTTGTATTCCTGCTGCCCCACCATGTGCCCGGCACAGAGTAGGCCATCTCAAAGTGGTACAGGGACGCCAACCATCATAGCCAATGCTCACTGAGCAGTCGCTGAATTCCAGGCAGAGTCGGGGCTTCATGCTCACTGCCGAATGTCATGCACAGGAGCGCTGTGCAGTGGGTGTAAGCAGTAGCCCCATTTCGCAGCTGGGAGCACTGAGGATTGCTGGGATCAAGTCGTCTGCCCAACATCACGGCAGAGCCAGAGCTTCTCACCGTTGGCTCGCCTGGCTGGGCCGGCTGATCCACCACCAGAGGCGCCCACCCGGCACCCTTCCAGAGGCACGGGCACCGCTGGGGTTTGCAGAGGAGCGCCTGCACGTTGAGTGACAGATGGCCTGGTGGGGACATGTCTGGCGTGAGAGGAGGGGCAATAGGATACGTCCCCAAGCCTTCAACCGGGCGCTGCTCCATCAGGGGCCATGGTGGCAAACGGAAGGTCAGAGCGAGAAGGCTGAAGCCCAAGGGGGAAGCCGTGGAGGGGGAGGGGAGGGGTTCCTTGGTCAAAGGTCAGAGATTGGGCCTGGGCGCCCCTCCATGAGCGAGGGCAGCACACCCCAGGGACAGGGAAGGTGCCCCAGGACCTCCAGTTACAGAGAATGCCGGTCAGACCGGTGGGAAGTCTCTGAAATGGTTGCCCGGTCTCCACCGACATGTCACCGAGGCCCGGCTGGATGTTCTCTGCGGTTCTTCAGCAGCCCGGTCATCCCCCCAGCATTTGCCATGTTAGAGGCTGACCTTCCTAACACTACGATCCGAGGGCTCTTTTCTCACTGTGATGTGTGGGAGGCAGAGGGGATGAGGAGAGGCTGTGGAAGCTGTGTCCGGCCCGCCGTGGCCCTGGGCAGAGGACGTGGGGCGAGGGAAACTGAGGCCGGGCTTGGCGCTGGCCCCGGTGCAGGGGGTGGAGGGCTTGACACAGTCCCAGGGATAATTCTAGGGCTTGACTCTCAGCCCCCAGGAGGATCTGTGTGGCACAGAGGCTCATGCCAGCCTGCTCGGGAGGCCAGGGCACGCGCTTACCTCTTTATTACAAGTGCGGCTTGAATTAAATTAGGAGGGAAGACGACAAGCTTTGCAAATCTCCTTTGCACGAATCTGGGGATCAGAGGCGCTTGACGGCTGGAATCGCTGGAGGCTTCTCCGGGCGCACAGCGCGCGCGGCTCCCGAGCGACGCGGGGAACTGCTGGGCCATGGAAGCTTCTGGCTGCTGCGCAGACGAGGCCCAGATGGAGCAAGCTGTGAGGCTTAATTAGCGGGAAGGTTTTCTCCCCGATCTGAGGCCTCCTTTCGACTCCGAAGGAGGGAAAATAAGGAGGGGGTGACGGCGTTTTCTAGTTTTGTGAAGCTGACCACTAATTTAGTTCGATTCTAATAAAAAAAAAATAAATGGCAGGTCCTAGGACTCTTACTGTTTTCTTCTCCAACAGGCTTTCTAATATTTTCCTACGGCTGACATGTTACAGAAAGCAGGCTCTTGGCTTCAACAATGCAGATCTTATCTTGCAAACAATTTCAAACAGAGCGCAGAGTCCTCCGGCCTCCTCCGGGCACCTGGGGCCAAGCTGAACTTCAGGACTCAGAGGCGGACCAAGCCATGAACACACGGCGGGGTTGGGAGGACTGAGCCGAGCACACAGGGCGGGGTTGGGAGGCAGGGGCGCGAAACACTGAGCTGGCAGCAGGAGTGAGAGTGTGTGTTTGGGGACCTGAAAAATGAAAGTGCTCTTCAGCCCCCTTCCTGGGAAGTGTGGCCCCTGGGATGTGTTCCTGCTGGTCTTCCCTTCCCCGTGCACCCCCCTAGCCTTCCCGTGCAGAGGGACGGGTTACGGGATGCTGCACAACGTTGAGTCAACTGGATAGAGTGTCGAGGAGGGATCGTCCTGGTAAATCTTGTGACGAGTCGTTTCTATAAAGCTTTATTAAAATGCCAGCAAGGTTCGCCCGGGACACGTGACGATGGACATCAGGACAGAGGTCAGGATGCGCCTGTCATGGTGCTGGCATGCATGCATCATGCTATGAAGCAAAAATGCTGTCACCTCACACCAGCAACTGTCCAGACCGCAGTGGCTCCGGGCGCCTCTGGGACTGCACGCAGAGGCTGCTGGGCTGCTGGACCGTGACCCTGGACCAAGACGGCAGAGGAGACGGGAAAAGGCCGAGGCAGAGGAGAGCTATTGAACTTGAGACCGGCTGGGGGAGGGCTGAGCCCTGAGCTCACACGTGGTCACTCACGTGACCGCTCGGTGACATGACCAAGGCGTTGCCTTGGGGGAAACCTGGCATAAAAATAGGCGATGTGCTTTGCTGTGATCTCTGACGTGACCACCATCGGGCGGCGTTGTCTTGTGTGTTATGATAAGCCACTTCAGTAAAAACAGATATCGAGAAGATTCTGCCCAAGCCCTGACCGTGTGAGGGACTCGGACCGAACCACCCCAGGTGTCCAGTGGTAATGCAAGGCCCTGTTTGTATGAGAAAGCATGACGCTAATAGAAATCATGTTCGACATGCGTATTGTAACGGGGGATATGGTTCACCGTGAAGCCGCTCACAGAGATAAACTGTTTATTACAAGATCCTCTTTCGCTGTGTGTTCCAGACTCGCTTGGAAATGGGGCTGGGAAACCACCTGGAGCCCCGAGAGCCACTGGGAGCCGGTGTGGGCGCCTGCGTGAGTGTGGCCTGGCGGCAGGGTGGTGGCGACGGGGCGGGTGGCGGATGTTGGGGACGCAGAGGGCTCGCCTCTCTGGAGGTTGAGGCCTCTGGGGGCTCAGCCTGCGGCGGGGAACCTGGGGCTGTCTTTGCTTCTTGTGTGACCCAGCAACCGGACGCAGAGGCCGCGGTGAGGGTGTGCGCCTGGGTCCCCTCCTGGGCCGCTTTCCGACTTACACTCCTCACAGCATGGCCGTTTCCCCCCAAGTAACTGATTTGAAAGGGGAGGGGGCTCCCTGCTTTGCTTACCATAGGCCCTCGGCCTTCGGAAGACAGCACGGCTTTGCGGAGGGCAGCTCCCTCACCTGTGCCGCTGGCTGTAGCTGCCCGTGCCAGGCGCCGCGGGGAGCCCAGGCCCTGGCGTGATGCTGGGACATCACACGGACAGCCCCCGACTGTCAGAGCTGGGACACAGAGTGGGCTCCATGCAGGGGTCCTGGCGTGCCTGCGAGGCCTGAGGGCGGGTGCCTGGCCCCCCGTCCTGGTCCTCCTGGAAGATGCGCTCTTCCCAGGACCCCTCAGTAACCGCCAGCTCGGGGGTTTACGGGGCAGGGATGAGGAGGGCAGGCTCTCCTTCTCACACCTGCCCACAGCTCAGAGCTGTCCTACTGTGCGCAGCTGAGTGCAGGCTCTAGCGGGGAGCTGTGGTGGGCCGGGCCAGCTGCAGGTAAACCGGGGCCCTGCCCACAGCGCGGCCAGCCTGGCCAGCTCCTCACCACCAGGCTGCCTGTCCTTCACTTCCCAGTGTCAGCAGTCCTGGGAACAGGAAACGGCTTGTGCAACAGGAAGTGCGGGAACTGATGACTGACTGCTTTTGAGCCTGTGGACACATTTTCAGCCCAAGCAGAGATATGCACACATCCCCAAACACATGTGCACTGGTATGTGTGAGCCGGTTCCAGGCCTCAGTCCCTTGAGTTTTTAAAACAGTGCCGGGCACTGAAGGTGGGCTGTGTGCCAGGGCGTCGCTGGGCACCTCACGCCCACTCACTCCCCTGTCCTGACCTCAGCCTTAGGCTGCATGATCGCCTTTCACAGGGGAGAAGAGAGAGGCACAGGAGGTTTTGTGGCAGGACCGAGATCAAACCCAGGACTTCTGAGCCGCTACCCGAGCCCTGTGCTCAGCTGCCTCCCCCAGGACCAGCAAACTGTTCAGGGTCAATGTTTAGGACTTGGTTTCACCCCTTGGGGTTTAAAGATAATCCGTCCAGTCATTGTTAAGAATAGTCATCGGTAAGAATAGCATTTCTAGGCCTGAGGTATCACTCCATCCTCTCCCGGGGCAGAAGGAAGCACTTACACCAGGGATCTGAGCCTCCTTCCCCCAGGCTCGGGGCTCAGTGCCCTGACCCCAGACAGGGGGCCGCTGCTGCCCTGCTGAGCGGCCGCTCCTGCGCAGTGACAGGGCCTGGTGGAGCTGTTCGATTAAGTGAACCGGTGCCGCCCTGCGATCAGGCGCCGAACCAGCGGGATGTGGAAACCTGGTTGCGGAGAGAGAGGGGACAGTCAGGTCTGGTTGGGGGGCCCTGGAGGCCACGGGCCTGGCGCAGAGAAGGGCTGCGCCAGCGGCGGGAGGCGTGGGTACTGGAGGCGCGGGGTGATGCTGGCCTGTCCGCTGATGGGACAGTTCAGAGGCCTGTCTTTGAGCTCAGTGACCCCAAATCTGTTTTCCTTCATTTCACAATTTAACACTGAGTGTGTCTGCTTCCCGCCTCTCGGTCTTGCTGCTCCTGTGAACTCACCTGGACAGAGACAGGGTCCCGGCACCAGCAGGGCCATCCCACTGTCTGTCACAGCTCGGGGTGCGGTCCCCCCCACCCCAACTCCAGGCTCGCACTATCAATAGCACTGCTAAACAAACAGCGTTACTCCCACCCAGCCCAGACGTGTTAACAGAAGTGTTACTCCTTTCACTGTACATTTTATTTCCATCTAAAGAAGTGATGCTTAACCACCAGTGAATATTGAGGAAAACAGAGTGTAATTAAGGCCCCTGTGTCACGTTGGTGGCCCTTTGGAGATCTGTGAAATGTGACCGTAACATCCTCGCAGATGGGCTGGGACGAGGATTGGGGAACAGGAGGTGCTGGCGTCAGCAGTGTGGCTTGTGGGGTTCCGCAGAGGAGCGTGAATGGTGTGGAGCGGGGGAGGGAGCGGCGGTGGACTTATTCGGTGTGAGATATAAAGCGTTTACTTAAGGAGGAGGGTAACCATGCTGCAGCTCTGGCAGCAACCTGTCTATGAAACCTTTATTAAAATATAAAATAGTGAAGCTGGAGAGTTGGTATTTTGATGTAACTGGGTAAGCATGATTTGCAGAAATCTTTCTGAATTTGGTTACATGCCCAAAGAACCTGTGCCTATTTTAGACAAAAATAATAATAATAACCATGTTAGTTGCAATTAGAAAAAACGAGTAAGTTCAGGTTTAATAGACAAGAAATAAACAGCTTCCTGAACGTGTGCGTGAGCTGCAGCCACAGAGGTGACAGTAAGGGTGGCTTTCCGCTGGCGTGGCAGGGACACGCGGCCGACCGGGCTGCGGCCGGGGGAGCAGGCTGGCCGTTGCTGGGTCAGGCGATTCTGGAGGCTCAGGGGGGGGGGGGGGCTGGGCATGTGGCGAAGAGTGGTCACTGCGCCGAGGGGTGTGGAGATGCTGCCAAACCTAAAAGCTGATGAAGCTGTGCGTGGGTGTGGCTGACCACCAGGGCGGTGAGGAGGCCCTTCCACTCTTCAACCCACGGAGGTGATGCCGTCACAGTGATGGGGACACGCCCCACCGCTGGGAGCCCCTCACTGTGCACACGAGAGCACTGGCTTTCAGACCGTTACAGACTCGGGACGATGGGTGCTCTGGGCCTGTTGCCCCAAACGGCGTGCTTCCTGTGGAGGGAGACAGCTCTGGCATTGCAAGCACTTCTCAGCAACCACCGAGTCACAGGGCAGTCCGGTTCCCAGGGTCCCGGAGGCCCAGCCCGGCCCTCCTCCCGCTCGCTCTGCCCCTGTCCGGAGGCCGGGGTCCCAGAGGCCCCTGTTTACTCAGCTCCGTGTCCTGGGCGGTGAGCCGCTTGCACAGCTGCTTGCCCGTCCTACAGCCCGAGTATGTCTGTGTGCTGCTTTCTTTGTTTCTGTCGCTCGTTCAAACACGGGGTTATTGAAAGTAATTATTTATAAGGCCACTTGTAAAGCGTTTTTAAAGCGAGGGCAGAAGGGAGGAGCCTGGACGCTGCCCTCCAGGAATGTCGCTCTCCTGGTGGCGAGTTCCTCCCCAGGCGCTCTAGCTGCAGGGTTTAGTGCCCTGCTTTTTATTAAGTTGTAATATGGTGTGTGTTCTTAAGGATTTGATTTAATCCTTTCAAAATTATAAAAATGTAACATCTTTCAGTCAAATTTATTGTTCAAGGGAAACAAAAATGCATTAATAAATGTTTTATTTTAATAAGGAGTACAAAGTTGAACACCGACCGTTTTTTTAATACATTTCTTATTGCCACGACATCACCATGTGTACAAAGGGTTATCCCAGACACAGGAATTAAATTACAGCCAAGTCTACTTGCTGATAGGATGAGAACATCTTATTCAGAATCACAGAACTTAGAAAGATTTCCACGATCGCTGTGTTTGAACCTCAGAGAGACCGAGGTATTTACTCAGTGTTGCACGGCTCACTGGGATGGGACTCTCCTAGGGCCGTGGTCGGCAAACTGCGGCTCACGAGCCACATGTGGCTCTTTGGCCCCTTGAGTGTGGCTCTTCCTAAGCCTTCGGAGTACCCTAATTAAGTTAATAACAATGTACCTACCTATATCGTTTAAGTTTAAAAAATTTGGCTCTCAGAAGAAATTTCAATCACTGCACTATTGATATTTGGCTCTGTTGACGAATGAGTTTGCCGACACTGTGACCTAGTGGACTAATAAGGCCTTTTTATACCCAGCCCAGCATCTTTTCCCGATCTGACACCAGCACTATTTCAATTAGCGCACAGAACTCCATGTTGGAAAAGATTCAACATCACCACGGGTTGGAGTCCTGAAAAAAGAAAGACTCAAAGGTAACAGCTCTTGGGGCGCACAAAGGTCACTTAAGGGGGGCCAGCATCGTGCCGGCCATCACTCGGCGCTCGGAAGGTCTGGTGTCCATCTTGTCCCCAGAGTTTACTAGCTGTGTCACGAGAGTCACGTCACTTCGTTGACTCTCTGAGCCTCGACTTCACTGTAAACGGGGGTGATCATTAACTCGGAGCTGCTGCGCACGCAGTGGGGTCATTAATAACTGAAGTGCCGGCAGTTTGTAGGGACTCCCAAGCGTCAGCCCTCCTTTGTCTCTCGGGCCCCACTCAGAAGTCTGTTTAGGAAGAAAGAATATGGAGAAACTACTGGAAAATGCACGTTCAGGTATAAGTTAAATTTTAGTAAAGGATAAAGGCACTTGATTAAATGTCTAGGACACGAGTAGACAATTCCTTTGCTCCTAAAATGTTTCCTTGCCTTACTTATTTAAAATGAACACAGAGATTATGAATCAAACAGTTTCTCTTTAACATGTGAAAAAAAATCCAGGCACAGGTTCACCCTGAAGGCACCAGATCCCGAAGGGAATAAACGAGTCAGCCCCGTCCAGGGACACGCTGGACATTGGTTTGCAATCATAAAACTATGGATCGCCTGACAGCTGATCAAAACAAAATGCATTCTCAGTGCTCTCTGATTCCTATAATAACAGACCATTATTCCTAGCTAATGTTTCTGTTTAAATGTGGGATGAAGGTTGGATTACACGCACAGGAGCCCGCCTCTTGGCCGAGAAGCTTTCTGCCTCTAACGTTTCATTTAGGGTCAAATGAGTGGAACCCGACCTGGTCAGTTAACGTTTAACTGCTGTGCCGTGGTTTAAGCTCCATGTTAGTATCACATCGGCAGCCATGTAGTGGTTTACAAAGGCAGCCCAGCCGGCATCAGGATGGCGGAGGGAGCGCGCCTTCCATTTGACCAGGCTTGTATTTGCGCTATCAGGTATCAGCGTGCTCACTCAAACTTCCTTGTATCAAAAAAATTCCTACGTCTTCTCTCCATGAACACTTTAGCTTGACATTCGAGGCCGAACAAAATCTGGCATCTACTACTCTCAGAGGAGATTCCTGCCCGAAGCCCGCACGTCCCCCTTCCCGCATTTCCGCCACCCTCCCTACGCTTTCCTCCCTGGGAACCTGGGCTGTTCCTCGGCCCGAGTTGGACCGTGTCCTGAGCAGTCCGGCCTCGGCTCCCCCGCCTGGAATGCAGTGTTCATTTCCCTTCCCACAGCATTTTGTCTTTAGCATTTACTGTTACCAGTTAACTTTTTTAAAATATATGTTTTTATTATTGAAAGTATTACAGATATCTCCCACTTGCCCTCCTCCCCTCCCTCCATCCCCTCACTAGTTAACTACTTTTCGTCTGTGTAGGACATTAATGCTCAGCTTAGCCCCAGCGTGCCGTGGGGTTAATGACAGGCACTTAAATATTTCTTGATGAAGATATTCACACTTACAATGTGCCATTTCAGCCTTTTAAATAGACCTGTGAGCCATATCATAATTTAAAAGAAGCCTCCAGAAATCTATGAAGACAATAAACAAAGATTTACTTTACAGAGACTGGGAATGCCCTATTCCCTTTTAGAAAAAGCTAAGGATTGTGATTTTTTGAAAGAACATTTGAGACAAAAAGCCATCAAACGTTGATTCTTAAGTCCAAGAAACATGTGAGTTCCTGTAAGAACTTCATGGTGATGGGAAAAGAATGTTTGGGAAGACTGTAATGTTATGTTTTAAATGTCAAGAATAGCAATAAGCAAATAGAATCCAATGGAAGAGAACTTGTGAGTTACTGATGTTAGGTATGGAACCATTTTTAGGGTCAACATATTAGATGACGTCCTTTTTCACAAAAAAAACGTTGTTATAAGGATTTTCAACTGGAAGCTCACCCGTAGACATGTTCTGTGTACATTGTAACTTGTCAATATCATAGTGAGATGATGTTTGTATGAAGAAGTGACGTGGGGAAGGGCTCTGCATGGCTCCTGGTGCACGACCAGCACCTGACACCATCCTGGAACATATTTTTAATGGCCCCTACACGTACCACATGCCGCCCTAGGCACTGGGAGTTCCACATAGAACAGAATTAAGTCCTGGCTCTCAGGGAGCTTACAGTGGGGGTGGGGACGGGGGGGGGGGGGTGACAGACAAACTTACCCGTAGACAGAATGTGTCAGGAGAAAATAAATGTTATGAAAGCGATTAGGAGGAGGGTAAGGCGACCATAAGGAGGACGTGTGTTCCCTCCTGCGTGGCTCCCTGCGGTGGTAAACACCTGGAGCGGCCTTGCAGGCCTGTGGGCGAGGAGAGGAAACACCAAGTGCAGAGCCCAGCTAAGTCAGGAGGAGCTTTTACTTCCCCTTTTCCTTGAGATTCAGACAGAAAGAGCTGCTGCGGAAGGGAAGCTTGGCATAAGCTCGTGCCCTGGAAATCCCGGGTCCCCCTGCTCGGCCTGTCTCAGGGTGGGGGAGGGGTTCCAGCCACCTTGACAGGGGAGGCAGTGGACATCAGGTCAGCAAGGGGTCAGCGGGTCGGAGCACCCTGGGGCTCCAGGCCTTGCTGAGGTCCGGGTTTCTCATTGGAGGGGGAGCCAAAGAACTGTGAGCAGAGCGGCGAGGCCAGCCATCTGAATTTGAAAAGGGAATACACAGTAACTCGTCAAATGCGGTTCCCGTCAGAGTTTTAATACACGGGAAGTGAATGCTGCCCAACATGTTCTTAACACAGAGCGGGTGAGCTATGTGACACCCCAGTTTCCATGGGTCAGAAGCGGTCAAACACTGTCCACAGTTCAGTGCGACTTACTGGACAGGGCGAGTAGAAGGGCAAAGAATGGGGGCTCTGCATAAAGTACAAGTGGATCTGAACCCCAGATCCAGGACTCATGAGCTGTGTAGTCTGGGGCCGGTGATTTAACCCCCTTCTGCTTGGGTTTCCCGAGTGTGAAAGGGGGACACAGCCTGCCCCAAGCCACAGGCTGACCTGAAGGTTAAATGAGTTAAACACGTAAAGCACTGATTTAGCACAGGGCCTAGGAGGTTAGTATAAGAAGTGAACCCAGTAAGAAGGCCGGTGGAATCTTTGACACTCGCAGCTCAAATGAATACCTTACCACCCCATCCCTTCAAACTACCCACCATGTTGCCAGGGACTGAAGAAGCATACCCACGTTAGAGACGACCGCTTTCAGATCTAATTATTATTTCTTATATCCATTCAATCCGGCCTTTAAGCAGGCAATTAGCACCTGAATATCCTATGGCTCTTAGCGACGGATGGCTGTCGGACAACTTAAAACAGTTGAGTGCAATGGTTTAACTCCATCTGCCAAGGCAATTCCATTTCCTCCATCAAACCTGGCTTAATTTAGAAAGCGAGCTCACTGTTTTCCAGACGAGCAGGCCAGAAGTTACTCGGCACTCGGAGCATGTCTGAGATTCGCTTAGGAGCTTAATGCAACTCAATCTCAACAGTGTTCCTGGGCATGTTCGGGAAGCAAGTTCACAGTTAAACACGGTAGAGACATTACCAGCCATCTCCGGGGGGCGTGACTCTCACAGGGTCGATGGGGGTGGTGGTAAACAGCTTGGTCTACACTGTCAGTGGCTCGCGTCCTAAGGGGCTCGCAGGACATGCACATCCAGTAGCTGATGGCATCCGGGGAGACCTATTCGCTGCAGCTGGGAAGGCTCCCCCACTAACCGGGCTGCCGGAACCCACCTGGCTGCGGGGAACCCTCCTGCCCGCCACGCGCGTACATATCCCCGCAAGTTCGCACATGCAAATGGTGGCTTTCGCGGGGCCGGCAACCGGGCACGGGCGCTTTCCTCCTTTCTTTCACCGCGGCGGCTGCATTTTGTGGCTGGACACCGAGCCGCCACGGAGCAGAACCCTGCAAGCGCCATTCGGGACCCTCCGGGTTTCGTGCGCACTCCGGGCCCGGGCTGTGGCTCTCGGGGTACCGGGCGGCGGCCGCCCAGCACGCCCCGTGCCCGGCCAGGTCGCACGCACGCGCGGCGGCGACGCCGTCGGGGCGACCAGGCGCGCC
>NW_005871396.1:964046-1087863 GCF_000147115.1 Myotis lucifugus | reverse complement strand
CGAGGGTCCGCTGGGCTCCGGGCCGCGCGCGTCTGCGGACTCGGGGGTGGCAGCGGGCGCTCGGCGGGACCGGGAGCTGCTCGGGGGGAACAATGGCTCTGGGTCCCACCGGGACCGGGACCGGGGGCTTCTCCCCGCGGCGCCGGGCGAGGGGCCGAGGCCGAGAGCCGGTGTCAGTGCAGACAAAAGGCCCGACCTGTTCCTGAGATGAACATGGTTCCCGAAGAACCGGAGCCCCGGGGCCGGGAAGCCGGGCCGACAGCCCTGAAAGTGCGAACAGGTCCCGCCGAGCCCTTGCCGTGCCGGCGCCGCGGCCGGAGCGCGACCCTGTTGGACGGCCGCCCGGTCGGCACGGCGAGCCCCTCCCGCGGCCGGAGACCCGCTGTCCCTTTAAGGGGCTGCTGTTCGCGGCACTTGAAGGATCGTGGAGGCAGAAAACTTTCTGGAATGTCAAAAAAAAAAAAAAAATGCTGGCCGCCGCCGCCGCGGCCTTCCCCGTGCGGGCGCGAGGGGGCGCCCGTCGTCCTGGTCAGCGGGAGCTGGACGGAGCCGAGGGGCGGACTCCCCCCGGTCCGTGCGGACGGGACTCCGCGGGCACGCCGCCCGCAGACTGCTCACACTTACACTCGGCTCACGCTCACACTCAGCTCACACTCACATTGGGCTCACCCTCCTCCCGCCGCGGGTGCGCGGCCGCGAGAGCGGCAGGGACGGCTCCGTGGCGGCTGTTCCTTCCTGGGAGCAGGAAGCCTGTGCAGACGTGAACGTGGACGCAGGCCGTGGCGATGTTTAGGGTTCAATCATGTGACATTGCTCTCTGTGAATTAAGATCTTGAATTCAGTCAAATGGCGTGAGATTATTTTTAAAGCACTTACGCGCATTATATTAAAAAGTAAAGAACGAGGGTCTCTGATTAGTTCGAAAATGCTGCCATGTTACTGTGTTGATCTAAAACTTCCGATAATTTGAGTTTGTTTTTTGTTAGGAAGTTTCTAACCTTTGACTAGATAATTTTAATCTCCTAAATCTAAAATTCTAATTATGTCATTGTCTCAAACAAATGTTTGTTCATGTCTCTGTGGCTGGAAATAGTAACCATTGGAGTGTTAAATGCTGGACGAGTAGTTGAGGGCGATCCGTTCTACGTAGTGTTTTTTGTTTGTTTGTTGTTGACGTGGTTGAACCCATCAGCCCATCCTGTTGGGCCTTCAGCTCCGGCAGAAAGGCGCTTCCGTGTGGAGCTGGGCCTCGGAGGCCGAGTGGGAAGCGGGTTTTATCAGCACAAACGCAGGAAAGGGGGCTGGTCTTCGGGTGGATAAGCTGCTTCCCGTCATTGTTGGCCTCACTGTCAGCTCCGTTGGCCTCAAGGAAAAGACTGGTTTCTGAAGTGCATCACTTGTGTTTTCGTGCCGATTATTTAGTTCTGAAATTTGGCAAGGGGTGCTTTACCCCTTTGTGGCCTGTCACTGTCCAGAACAAATCCATCAGGACTTCTGTGTGGGATTAGGGGTTACATTTTCCTTTGGCTGAAAAATTCTTTTTAAATTTAGATAAAACTGAATTTTACTTGAGTGATTATTTTAATCACGATACTATACTTAGTTCCATTAGGTGTAAGTTTCTGGTAATTAGACATTTTGAGTATTTTGTATTTTTGAAGTTATATTTTAAAACATTTTCCAAAAGTAAGCTTTAAAGATTTTTGCTTGTCAGTTTGAGAATGTTTATTTGGCGAGTTACACATTTGAGATTGAGGTGCTCTGGATTTCCTTAGTGGATTCACGCCGGGATGCTTTAGACGAGGATTTTAATTCCAGGCCAAGTTAGCCTTCTGCCTGCGCTTTGACTGTGGACCCTCTTTTGGGGGAAGGGGGGAGGGGGGAGGGGGAGGGGTGTCAGACCTGCCTCCCCAGGCTCTTCAACATGGTTGCTTTTTAAAGTTGTGAGTACATTCTAGGTTGGAACCGTCATATACATGTCATATAAATATAAAGGATGTAACCTTAGTCGATAATTCTAGTACTTAAGAATCTCTTATTGAAGATAGAGATGATGACAGATAAAACCCAGGCCTTAAAATCTAAACTACTCCCTCTTCCAGGAGTTTTCAACTGAACTTTGGACTATCCATGGGAAAGAGCAGTTATTATGAGGTTGTGTATTGTTTTGTTTTTTGCTTTTTTTAAACATTTGTCATGAAACTTAAGCAGTAACAGTACTTGAATGAAAATTCGGTTTTTATAAACTATTGCAATTTACAATTGAGAAGAATTTTATTGAAAAATTAAATCAATTTGACTTAAAAATTCCAAATAGGGGAAAATGGAGAGCTAGGGATTTTAAAACCAGATTTTGAGTTTATTTTTTAGGCAGAGGGGATGTTAAAGCTGCTGGTAATGAGAATTAACATGTATAATGTGGTTTATGAGGAAGGCCAGCCTAAATCTTTTTATTGTGAATATCTGAAAAATTTGTGTGTGGCTTAGAAAAAGAGCAAATGTGTTAGATTAGATTCTGCCATTACTGGTTTGAAAAATGCATTTTCATTTTCTCATGCTCTTTTTTTGTCGGGGGGCGGGGCATTATACATTCCCTTTTTTACCTCAACTTACTCTGCTCTCCCTTAAAAGTGGGGGCAAAAGTATTTTAAATTAAAACCTGCTTTGCCAGTTAACATTTTTCCATGCTGGTGTTTATTTCCACTTATTATGCATTCATTGTTGAGTGTATCAAACCGTTAATTTTCTAACACAGTCATTTTTAAATTTTTTTTTTAAAAATCTTGCTTCTCTACAAAAATTTTAATTTAAAATTTAAGTGGCTAATAGTTGGTATTGCGAGGCCTCTTGCTGTATACATTTATACTTAAGTTTTAGGGTTTTCTTTCGAGACGGATTGTTGACAGTAATCAGTATCTGTGACAAACAGATTTTACTTAAGTTAAAGCAATTAATGTATATTTTTAATCAGTCTGTTTTTCAGGAGCAAAGATTTTGCTTTTGTACATAGTTCTTTGAATTAGTAGTAATAAGAAGGAAGCCAATATTTATAATCAGTTCTTTCCATTGTCCTTTTTTTCTCCTCACCCAGGAGGTGTCACCAAATGTATAAAATAATGGGAGTAATTTCTATCATAGACCATTTATTCAACATTCATTCTGTATTTTTGAAGCTTAACTCCCCCACAGGCAGAATATGTATTCAAATACTGTGAGGCAGAAGGTGACTCCTTTTTTAAACTTTATCCGGTTTACATGTTTTGTAGTAAAAGCTATACTCCCCAGGATATCATGTGATGGAGTTCATAGAAATAGGTCTCTTTGCTAATCGCATTTGCTAGTATGTTTGGTATGAGCATTTTCCTAACATGGCTTTGGGAATATCAGTGAAAACAAGCTGACTTTTTAAATATTGTGCACACATATTTCTGTTATTAGCTCCTCACTAAATCATTGTCCTGAAGCTGATTGAAGTGCATCCTTTTTCCATAAGGACAAGCGATTTTGATTTGTTTCTTGAGGGAAAATAGATTACTGCAACAAAAGACACCAGTATTACCCCATCCCTATGCTTTGACCTTATCTAATTGAGGCCCGATACTCCTTTTTGAGGCCAGTATACTTAGATCTGTAAGGGTTTTGTTTTGCTTGTTTTGTTGTTTTTGTTTTAGAGAATTACACCAGTTTGATCGTAGGGACAGCTTTTAATAATCTGGAATGGAACTACATTTTAATTTACTTGCAGTTCCATGTAGTTAATACAATTTGTTTGATTTATGGTGTACTTACAAGTAAAACTTGCCTTTCTCTGTTGGAGATGGAAAATGCTGTGCCATTGTTGGTTATATTTGTTGATAACATAAAAACAGCCCACTGAGCAACTTTCGGTTGTTGGTATGCCAACTATTGTGAAGATGCCCAAGGTCTACTTTATGGCCAACGGGTAGGCTTAGTGTGTGGGCCTATGTCAGGAAGTCATAATTGGAATTATGTATCAATTTTTATTTACATGGTGACAGGACTTAATTATTCTTGGGCCCCTCTATTTTTTGACATTAAGACAGTTCATTGTAAATTTTAAGTGCAATAAGTTATTTTTACCTTAATGAGAAGAACTTTTAGGGAATGCTTATACAAACCCTTTTAAAAATTGACATTTCAGTTTTGGGGCCCAGAATAGCTACATTGTTTGATGTCCAAGATTTTTACAGCTTTATTTTCATTTGTCAGCAAAAATAGCATCAAACTTTTCAGTGTGAGCACAGTTTGTTAGTGCAATGAAATGTGACTGGGGCGGGGCTAAAAATATTAATACTTTTCCTCTCACTTTCTAAGTTCTAGCTGGGCAAATCAAGCTAAGAGACATTACCAGGAGACAATCAGATTTTAAATACATGTGTGTGGGGAATTCACACAAGCATGAGAATTCCAGAGACGGGAGGCCACATTGGGATACATATTTGGACATTGGGAGGCACTTTGGACAAGAGAAAAGGGGGGAAGACGGGTATTAGGGTTCAGAAGGGAGAAAGGGCCATTTAGAGGTAGTTGAGGAAGAGCTGAACACACGTGGCAGGGAAATTCTTGCAGGCAACTCAGAAGCCATGGCACACAGGGCCCTGTCTGAAGCCCCTCTATCCACCGCCCTTAATTTAAATGAGGCTCCGGCTGCATCCTGAGATTCCCTCCCTGGAGCAGGTTCTTATACCTGAATCTCTTGGGCAGGAAAGAAGGGAGGGCAAAGGTTCTTTCTGACTTTTTTCTTAATAACCAGCTTAAAATCAATATCCCCGAAGGCAGCTGCGGGTGGCAAAACGTTGGTTCCTTTCAGCTGTAGATACAACCCAAGTCTGTGTTGGGTATTACTCTCTATGTAGTTATCCTGCTTTCACATTGTGATATTATCTTTTCTTGTCCGTCTACCCTGTTAAAATTAGTTTCCTGAGGGTGCCCACCTCAGCCTGTGACATGTACACTCTCAGATGTTTGTTGAATTAATAAATTAGGTTGACACTTTATGTTCTTTTTTATTTCTAGTTCCTCTAAAAATATGGGACTAAGCAAATTGTATAACAATTGGTGATGGTTTTGACAATTAGAAAAAAATGACTTTTTTTCTTAGAAATGACATTTTTTAGAAATCTTACAATATTATTTACAGTAATTGCCCTCAGGAACTTAATCTTAATTTTACTTTGCTACCATTGGTGTGAATGAGAATTAGAAAGATAAAATCACTTAAGTAGTAGTTTCTAGCCAGTCCTTACACAAAGTGTGTCATTCCATAAGTAGAGAAAGGCTCTCAGTGCCCATTTCAGTTCTTGAAAGTTTTGTCATTTATGGAATTATATAGATCAGCGTTTTCCCTAGACAGTTGCCTACAAATGTCAACGTTCAACCGATATGTAGGCCTTGTACTCTGTGCAAAGCACAATAAATAGGAAAGGTGCCTGTCCGTAAGTGCTGCTTTGCTGTGTTGAGTATAAAAAAAGACTATCTGAATGGTTTTAGTTAGAAGAAAGCTGAGTTTAAACTCATGCGGCAGTTACAGTAATTTAACACAGTAGCAATTTTTTAAAGCACAGGTGTTTCAAGCTAATTTGAAACCGTGCCATTACTTAGAAAATAAATTGAAATTTTCAGTTAACTGAAACTTAACCCTTTTAAAAGGAGTATATTTTTCTGCTTTAGTCTTAACAGTATTTTAAATAAATGTCATGAGTGTTTAACAATATAGATTGTACTAGTTAAGTGATTTGTGCAGAATTCTTATAATTAACAACTTAATGTTTTCACCATTTCTTCAGTTTCCTGAAGCAGAAAGTCTAGTTTGAAAATCCAACCATCCTATCAAGTCTAACAAAATAAAATTTTGTTTGTTTGTAATGCTGCTTCATACATTGATTCTAACCTAGTTTTATTAAACTAAATTTGGTGACTTGAATCAGTTTGCTGTACCATTTCTATTACATTATTTATGATAAAGCAGAATTTGTCAGTTTGTATGTTTTTCAAGGGTATCGAAGTGTCAGGAAAACAACAAAATGCAAAGGTGGGCCCATTTTATATGGCCGTGGGAATAAGGAAGAAGGCATGTGTGCAAGTGTACATGTGTGCAAGCGTACATGTGTGTGATGGGGGACGGGCAGTGGGTGGCACTCACGCTGGCCTTGAAATCCTTGGGAGTGGGTGCTGAGGATGGCGAAGTTCCAAAACAAGGTAGGCTTTGGAAGTGATGAATTATCTGCATGGCCCCGGGATTGAAATGATTATATAGCAACAGTGTAAGGGGAGTGGGTCTTAAGTAAACACCTTGCTTTTTGCTTTTGTGCAGGACAAGGTGTTGTAAGGGCACGATCCCTGGTCAGTTACAAATTGTTGGGGGAGCCCTTGGCTTTTGAGCTAAATTAACAGATTAAAATATATTGGAAAATTAAATATAAAAAATATGTAAGTGTACATATATTTACTACATTTAAGAGAAATGGGAAAATGCATGGTAAAAGCAAACGCATTACTTGAAACCTCTTTTCATGACCTCTTAATGTCATAATATTTTATGGGTTCTCAAAAGTGTTTTATAAAGAGTATATGAAGAGATGTATATGAAAACCTGAAAAGTAATAGGAAAGATAACTTTTTAAAGGAAAATTAAAGTCATGGAAGATCATGGAATTTCAGAACTGCAAGGAACCTGAGAGTCCTGGGATGCTATTCTCATTTCCCAGGTGCAGGACCGAGGTCTGGAGGGGTTGTGACTTGTCCAAATCACAAGGCAAGATAGCGTCAGAGCTGGAGCTAGGTGCTCAGTGCTGCCTTGTGACCTGTTGTGTGAATGTGCCTGCCGCATAGGTGAAACGAGAAGAAAAACCCAGAGGGTTCCATGTGCTAAAAACTGCTGAGGCCTCAGGTTGGGAACATGAAGAAAAGGCAAATGGGGGTTTTCTTAATTCTATGATATGTGGAACTTGAGCAAATGCTGATCAGATTCTTGAACTAAAATGTAGTTGTTTTTTTTTAATGGTAAATCTTTATAGTTAAGAGGCTGAAATTGAGAAAGATAGTAAAGGCATTTTTAGAGATTTAAACTCATTCACTTAAAAGTTCTTAGTAACCAAAGGATAGAGTCTTAGCTCTTTAAATAATATGGTACAAATAAATCTAGTATGTATTTAGTATTGTTGCTGTTATTACTACAATAACAATTTAACTATGCAAGGAAATTTAACATTCTGACTGGAAGATTTAATGTAGAGGTTTAACATTGATTGCTAGGTGATTCAAATCAGTAAGGTATTATACTTGCATCAGTTTAGATTAGTGTAGGGGGGTAATCGCCCAGTGATTTATCAGGTAGCAACTTTGAAGAGTGACCGCTAGGAGGTGGATGATGCTGAACTGAGTAGAAATGGGAGCTGCCCTAGGTAGCCACTGCATCCATTCCTGATGCCTGCATCTGAGGCATGGACTGTTTCTGTCAAGTGTGTTCAAAACAAGTATAAAGTACAGTTCTTTGCATGCTGTCTTACGGCCATTGTATCCCTCTGATAGAATCGATGCTATGTGATGGCAGGTGAATACAATTTTTAAGAAGAAACAAAAATGTCAAATCAAGGCCAAATACAGTCACTCTGTAATAAACTGCACCTAATCCTCTACTATTGCTATTGCAACTACCATTATTGCGGTTATGCTCCCCTTGTGCTGACAGGCACTCAGGTGTCAATTCTGTAGATGTGTGTATACATGTGCACACGGGAGCCAGCACACAGATGAAAATGAATTTGTGTTTCTGTCTACATGAAGCAAAGTGGTAAGCGTTTTTTTGACGAATAGACCTGGGTTCTAATCATGACTTTGCAGTTAGCTAATTAGTTGGTGACCTTGGACAAGATATCTAACCTCAGTTGCCCTGCTAACCTCAAATCAAAGTACTCGGAGGCTACAGAGTATCATATGCAGAAGAGTCTCTCACTGTAAGGCAGCATGTTTTGATAGGATTGATAATCAGACACAGGAATTTGTAGAGAATAAGAAGAAAACAGAGGCTGTTTTTCCATCTGTGCAGGAGAATCACTCACTACAGTCACTCGGATAGTTCAGAAGTCACTTTGAGCTGAAGTTTCTAGTAAGGTTTTTTTGGGAAGTGGAACCTGAGTTGGTATTAATACTTGGTAGGACTTAATGAGTGACTGGGAGGGTGGAAGGAAAGTGCAGTAGTGTCACACAGTGGTAATGGGAAATTGAAAGACTTTCGGGAATGGCAAATGCACGTGGAGAAGTAGAGCCAGAAGACGAGGTGAGAGCCATATGGTAGTGGACCTTGAGTGCCAGGATGAATAGTGTGCATTTTATTCTGAGTTTTGAAAGGAACTGCTGAAGGCTTAGATTATATCAGGGTGTCATAATGGCTCTGGGGGTAAACTGACAACAGTGTATAGAGTAGCTCCAGCTGGATGGCTCTCTCTGTTGGTTGGAGTATCGTCCCCTACAATGAAAGGTCATAGGTTTGATTCCCAATCAGGGCAGCTACCCAGGTTGCAGGTTCAATCCCTGGTCTGCGCCTGCAGGAGGCAACCAATCGATGTTTCACTCGCACATTGATGTTCTTTGCTCTCTCCCTCTCCCTTTTTCTAAAATCAATAAAAGCATGTCCTCTGTGAGGATTTAAAAAAAAAGTAAAACATTATCTTAGAAAAAAAGAGTATAGAATATATGGGTTCAGGGGAGTAGAAATTGGACACTGTGAAGAGCTAAGATAAAATGTTAATAAAAATATATTTTGAGCTTTCTGTATTTTAAGTGTAAACTCTACAGGTTTTTAAGAGATGTACTTTAAGTAAAAATAAACATACACACATTGTTTATTTCTTATCCACAGATTCTGTCTGTATTCATACTGCAGTATTAAAGATGTCGGGCTCATTTAGCTGCCAGCTCAATTTTTGATTACTTAGATTTGAGCTTTCATTTCTCTGAATTAAAGAGAATTGAAGAAATTCTTGGTTTGAGGGAATTTTAGGAATTCTTAAGTTAGTTCGACTTGGAGAAAATTTTGTCCCAACCTCACTTATCTATTGTGAAATCTGGGTGTTATAAAAGTACAATGTACAAAAGTACAATGACTTTCTGAGAACTTTATACTACACTCATCATCCATTTTACTTTAATTATATTTATTTTTTAATGTTGATTGTTTTAAGTCAATTAGAAATATCTGACATTTCATCTCTAAATGTTTATATATCTTTAAGTGCTAACATTTTCCTACATAGTGACATCACAGAGCCAAATGGATTAATCCTACATGTGGCGTAATAACCAGTCCATACTCAGATTTATGTAGTTGTCCCTAAAATATAACTGCCTTGTCCAAACCAGAAGCTGACTGAGGAACTCTCATTTAATCTGGTTCTTAGGACTGTAAGTCTTAAGTCTAGAACCTTCTCTTTTTTTCAACGACACTGACTGATAAACTTCCTTGCCATTGGGGCTTGATTCTTTATCCCTGTGTATACAATCCTTTGGAAGTTAGGTCTAAAGGAATGAGTAGGTTCAGGTGTCACGTCATAGGTAATCTGAAGTTGGGTATTCAAGAGGTAAAGTGGTTTTTTTTTGTTTGCTTGTTTGTTTTTACCAGCAGGGAATATATTGCTATTCTAAAATAATTTTCCAGTGGAAAAGCCAGATCCATGCTTATTCTCAAAGGAAAGTTGATTTGCTGCTGCCTCAAATGGTGACTAAGGACTTTCCTCTTTCTCTTTCAAGATCATCCTGAGGGCTCATAGATTTTCATAGACTGACTATATTCACGTCGACCACAATTATTCTTTTTGATGTGCAAATTGCCAGGACTTTGGCCAGCTGTAATCTACCTGGCTCCTGTGTCTTTTGAAATCTTACTTTGTGGAACAGCTTGATACCCAACCTCATTTGTACCTTCCCTGCCCCACAGCTAGAATTGGCCATTTCTCCAAAGTTCTTTTATTGGGAATGTTGTTAGAGATGGGAGTGTAGGCACTAAACTTGTTCCTTGCTGTCAGGGGAGGTTACTTTTAGGCTATTTTCTGTGGATGGAGCTAGTAGACAGTATTGATATTAAAATTCATGAATTCATGTTTTTATTTTCAATTCAATTTTAGCATTACATTTTATTTTATAATCCTATCTTTTTTCTACCACCACCATAATAACATGATTTCTGACAGTGACAGTATTACTTAATAAACTTTACTATACGATATGAGGAAAATACTTTTAAAATAATATTAATAGCCCAGTGGTTGAGTTTTGACCCATGAACCAGGAGGTCATGGTTCAATTACTGGTCAGGGCATTTGCCTGGGTTTCAGGCTCCATCCCCAGTGTGGGGCATGTAGGAGACAGCCAAACCATGATTCTCTCTCATCATTGATGCTTTCTCTCTCTCTCTCTCTCTCTCTCTCCCTCCCTCCCTCCCCTTTAAAATCAATAAAAATATTTTTAAAAATAATATTAATAATAGTAAAATACTGAATATGTTTAAACTTTTAAAATACATTTTAGACACGTTACAAATTATAGATGTAGCCAGTGACTTCTTGTTCTTCTAATTTGATGACAGTTTCCTTTTGTTGGCCTTACTCTGTCTATACTGTGTTTATTTTTTACTGAATTTTTTTTTTTCCTTGTGATGTCACTTATTGGCAGAGTTCTTTTGTTGTACTGATTCCTTTTACCCCATGTTCAGCAGGAGTTAGAGGAAATATACATGTATTTTAAAATCAGGACTTAATGTGTGTTTTTTATGGAGATAAAAAAGTTTTGTGTAGACTAGTACTTTGTATCTTCAGCATGATGAATAGAAAAAAGAGAACATAATAGGCAAATTGTTTTAATTTGGTGAATTCTTCTGCAGAATATTGGTAAAAAAAATAAGTATAGCTGTTGATGCTTTTAAAGTCCTATGAGGTAAGAGAAAATCCCAAGGTAGAAATCAAGTATTAACATTTTGTTTCTAAGTAGTTGTACAATTTCTACTCAAGTTTTTATCCTTAAGAACTTTTAATAGTAAGGAAGTTATGTTCCAGCAGATGGTGATATTAGTACACAAAAGACAGTGTTTAGTGATTAAACTGTATTCAGAAATAGCCCTTCGGCTACAATAGGATTTTTTTCTCCTTTAAACTGTAAGGAGAAGAGTTGATTAGGAATATGACTGATAGCTGTTACTGAGTTTAGTATTTGAGGAGGTATGTAAATCAGTTGTGATATTACTTTAAAGAACTTGTCTTTTTAAGAGACTGTACGTGAGTATGTTGACTTTAAAATATAACTGGTTTAGGATACTCTTTCTTGTCTTTACAGCTTAGTTTGGAGGGTTTTGTTTGTTTTGGCAGGGGACTGAGTCCAGTCTGCTTAAAGGTATCCTATTTGTATATTATCTTTGCAATTTTAAAGTCTTTAACAGATGATTGATTTCTGTTGAATAATACAAGTCAGAAGATAATGTGTGCCATAGTTTACTATTTATTACATGTTATTTGAAGAGTAATCTCTTTGGGGGATTATAGTTTTATTGTAGTAATAAAAAATTATCAGCAGTATAAAGGTTATCTTATCTCACTTTATTATAGTTTACAGCATTCCTTGTCAGTTGTTTTAGTTAGGTAAATATTATATATTTTGCTTTAAAATATGCCTTAACAGTTGTCGAAGAAATTGCTTACTTAAGTTCCTTCTTAGATATGATTTGGAAGTATATATTTTTGTTAATAACATCTAAGTTATATTTTCCTAGTTTTTGAGCTTTTTAAAATTGCCAAGTCAGATAAATGCCCCCTTTTCCCTCAATTACTTGAAATTGAATTCAGGCATGGGCGAATATGTATGTCCTCTCTGTTTATATGTAGAGGACTAGGGATGAAGACATTCTTTGGATCCCTTTGTAGGACTGTCTCCCCCCCCCCACACACACACACACACACACATACACACTGTTCTTTTTCCTCTTTTTCATTATTACTAAAATGTAGAGAATTGGAGATGCAGACATTTTCAATTCACTTTTGGCAGTAGCATGATTTGCGGTCTCTGAATTCTGGGAAGGGTAGTGGTGAAAGTAGAGAGGTATATTGTCTTTGAACCTTTGAATTTTATATTTTTTTTAGGCAAAGGCCTATTTTTTGTATACATTTTTAAGTTTGATTCTTAAAGTCTTTTGAGAGTTTATAAGAAGTTTAGTTACTCCGAGTAATCGTTAAAAAATGTGTTGTAATAAAGAGCTACACACATTTGTTTTGTTGTTATCCTTAAGTGTTTTTAATGGAAAAACTCTAAAATGTATTAATTAAAAAATGAAAGTCACCCATAATTTACTGATGATCACTCTTAACATTGTGATGGAATTTTTCTAGTTGCTTTCCCCCCTCTACTTGGGTATATAATAAAATTTGGATTCTATTGTACTACTATCTTTGTATTTCTTAAAAAAATAAATTGCATCATGAGCATTCCCCTCTGCCATTTCATATTCTTTGACAATATATTTTTATGATAGCATAGTTCATCTTAGAGTAATAATTTACTGAACCGTTCTCTATTGGACATACCACTTTGCTTTCAGGAAGCTTGTGTGATATGAAATGGTTTCAGGAGATTATTACTCACTGCAAAGCCTGAAGTCACTAAGTATTGTAACTAGGTCCTGTGAATACCAAGCTCTTTTACTTTTGCAATGCGATTAATTGGAAATAAGCATTCTATGCTGCATTCCAGTGGTGATTACTATTACATGACATGTAAATTTTTTTATTAATGTCAGTTGCATATCTTACATTAGTTTTTAATGACATCATATTTATTTGAAATTTTTTATTCTATTTGAAAATGTTTGAATGCATGCTATATTGTATGTAAGGTGTAAGAAATACAACAAAGTTTCCGATTCTTTTCCTGCCTTTCAGTTGTCTGAGTAGTAGCGTAAATAGTACAAAAAGAAAAGTAGTATAAGGTAATATAAACATACCAAGAGAGGGCTGGAGACTGATGCCAGAGGTCACTCGAGGCTGGAGCGGTTATGGCATGTTTCAGAAAAGGTAAAGTTTCACCTGGCTCTTGAGGCGGGGAGATAGGATTGAAGTGGAGAAGAGGTAAGGAAGTTGGGTTCTAGACACAGGGAACAGTATCCTTGAATGTGAGAACGTTTCAAGTAGGAAAAGAAAGGCATTCCCTGCTGTAGAAAGCTTTAGGTGCCCGGCTGCCTATTGATAATGGCAGACTCATTGATAGTTTTCTCTTATTTGACTCCATGTTTCCGTTTAGCATGTATAAAATGATAGATTGTTATGCTAACTGCACATTGTCAGTTTTTCTTATTCTTGACTTCCCAACTCCCTGTATTTTGCTACCTAATTTCTATTCTAACTATTTAAAAAATCAGTGTATACTTTGGGTTTTCTATTCTGTTTCCGTACTACATTTGGATTTACTTAACTCTTTATTATGATGCCATTTCTTTTAGTTTTTTTCTCTGTGTATGTTGGTGATGTGTTGGGGTCGGGTGCATGGAAGAAGAGGTACATCTGAATTAGTGAATGTGTGAGTTGCTGCGTATTTTGGTCCATGGGGTATGGCCTGAGTCTAGCCCTATGCCTGCCTTTCATCATCCTCGCCTTTTGCTTTTCCTCTAATGCAGTGGTTCTCAACCTTCCTAAGGCCGCGACCCTTTAATACAGTTCCTCATGTTGTGGTGACCCCCAACCATAAAATTATTTTCGTTGCTACTTCATAACTGTAATTTTGCTACTGTTATGAATTGTAATGTAAATATCTGATATGCAGGATGTATTTAGGCGACCCCTGTGAAAGGGTCGTTCGACCACCAAAGGGGTTGCGACCCACAGGTTGAGAACCGCTGCTCTAATGGCTTGCAAAACTGCAATTTTAGGTTGGATGGGAGAGATAGAAGTGGCTCATTTAACTCTGAGTTGATGGAGGCTTTAGGAACATGTCTGCTAAGTGTGTTCCGTGCAGTGTTGACCTCCTGAGGTGGGCTGAGAACCAGGGTTCTGCAGTCCAAGTGCTGCAGTCACCTTTTGTGGAATCAGCATGTGTTGACAGGTGAAAAATATCCAGGATTCTGCAGTAAAGAAAGCGAAGTTGATTTAACTGACTTTTTCTGAAATTACTTGGTAAAAAGGAATGTCTTTCTCTTTCTTTCTTTCCCTTTCTTTCTTCCTCCTTCCTCCCTCCCTCCCTCTTTCTTTCTTTCTTTCTTTCTTTCTTTCTTTCTTTCCTTCCTTCCTTCCTTCCTTCCTTCCTTTCTTTCTTTTTTTGGAGCTAATGGTCTAAGGATACATTATGGGAAATATTAGAAGGATTATGAAGAGCTGTGGATCCTAGGGGAGGAGGGTTTAAATAATAATTGTTTGGGAATCCTATTTTTTAATGAGAATGCTGGTTCAAGTCAGATCAAAGTACCCTTTGAAAAAAGTAGTTAAATTTCATTTAGTGGGGGATTATTTCAAATTTTATCTGAAAGGAATCAAGAAAAACAGCCCTTTTTGGTTTTAATTATATAACAGTTCAGGCAAAAGGTTTCAATAGTAACTTCTGTTTTAATTCAATGTACTGTTATTTAAGTAAAAATTTGAACTTGCTGTTTTAAAACATGATTCTCCAAATGAAAGAAAATTAATGTAGAATCCCAACAATGTAAACATAAAATTGAAAATACTTTGAAATAGATATGCATAGAAAAAATACGTTCATGTTCTAACATATGCCTGACTTAAGCGTAAATTTTTTTAAACTTGGGAACTGTTAGGTGAAGAGGGATTGTTAAATTTTGAAAAGAAAACTATTTACATTTGTTAGATTGCAGTAGTTTACAGCTGTTAGTCATAATAAAATGACGTTTTGATGAGATCTAGTTTTCAGCAGCCTTTACAAAGCAGGAAGTACAAGGGTAGATGGTAGAATAACATTTGACCTGGAAGGCGCAAAGGATTTTTATAAAGAATAATTTGTGTCCTTGTTCAAAGAAAAAAACCTATAATTTTGAGATTTTACATCTGGAATGGATCTTAGAGATCACAGTTCCATTCTTTCATTGTATATGTCAATGCAGTTTATTTACAAAGGGTATAAAGAAGTTTTACATATTAGAAACAGCTTGTTTGAGGAATCGTTGCTCATTTGGTTCTTGTGACAGAAATATACTTGTATGTGATATTAGCCAGTCAGAATATCTCTGGGTCTGATCCGCTCTATGGAGAATTATGTCGTGACTGATAATATATGTGATGTGACTACTTTCTAATGTGAGTAGCTTTAATTATTTACATTTTATTTCATTTCTTGAAATACCTAGCCAGGGTATTTTTAACTTTTCTTCTAAATAAGAAAAAATTAAGTATGGAATGCACAGAGTGATATGCCATTAAACTGATACAAGTCAAAGGCAAAAGACTCTCCTAGCTTCATGGTACTCTTCATTAGCATTCTCCAGCAGGCTGAATCTAGGTCTAGGAGCGGCTTAGTGTACCTTTACATAAGAACTTTCACTGTCCATATTTACACAACAAATACTTGTTAGCATAAGCTATTCATTTTCCCCAATTCTTCCTAGGTTTAGGTCAGTGGTCTGCAAACTCATTAGTCAACAGAGCCAAATATCAACAGTACAACGATTGAAATTTCTTTTGAGAGCCAAATTTTTTAAACTTAAACTATATAGGTAGGTACATTGTTATTAACTTAATTAGGGTACTCCTAAGGCTTAGGAAGAGCCACACTCAAGGGGCCAAAGAGCCGCATGTGGCTCGTGAGCCGCAGTTTGCCGACCACGGGTTTAGGTCATTTGCCCTAGAATAATGTGATAAAAGACTAAGACAAAGATAAGGGAAAGTAGGAAGGCTACTTGTCTTCTAAATATTCAGTTTAGATCCTCATTGGTAGACTAGTAGGTGTTTGTGTTGATGTTCCAAACAGGTTGTAGTTTCATCGGCTAGTGTAGGTCTATCTAAATTCTGAAGGGTGATTAATTTAGTGGAGATGCCTCTAAAAAAATGCTTGGCTGTTCTAACACTCTTGATTTTCTTATTGAAATATATTAACTGAACATGAGAAGTATATCATAGCAGCAGTTTTATCTTGTTGCATGGTGACTGCCAGATGTGTCTCAGTTGTCCAGATTTGTCTCAAGTTGTCCAAATTTTTAGTTGCTTTATTTATGGATGTTTAAAGGTGGATGGGTTGGGGCCTGAGAAGGGAGAAAGAGTAAAAGTATTGAAGCAAGTGGTGATACTTAGAGGATTCTCAAAGTAGAAGTCTTTGATTTTGAGAATCAGGAGTCTCTTTGATAATATTATTTATTGAATAACAGGTACATACATACTGACAGTATAAATATAAACTAGAAAAATGTTATATATATGATCCAGAAAAAGTATGCATCTTAAATTTTTTAAATGCTACCTATAAAGAATTATATATTATGTACATACACACATATTTATACTAGAGGCCCGGTGCACGGATTCATGCACTGGTGGGGTCCCTTGGCCTGGCCTGCGCCCTCTCACAATCTGGAATCCCTCGGGGGATGTTGGACTGCCGGTTTCGGCCTGATCCCTGTAGGCTAGGCCAAGGGACCCCACTGGTGCATGAATCTGTGCACCGGGCTAGTTTCGACCCGATCCCTGAAGGCCAGGCTGAGGGCCTCTAGTATGCACATAAGATCTTTGGTTAATCTCTTCTCACCCTCCCCTCCCCCCCTTCCCTCTGAGATTCATCAGTCTGTCCCGTGTTTCCATGCTTGTGCATTGAACATCTACCCCCTGGTGGTCAGTGCGCGTCATAGTTACTGGTTGAACGGTTGGACACTTAGCATATTAGCCTTTTATATATAAAGATAATGAAACAACTGAAATGGAAGTTTCATGAAATAATATTTGTTTGCATTACCTATGATGTAATCTAGTGTTTTCTTGTTCTGTTCCATTTAAAAATTGCTGGTTGTGAATATTTTAGATTTAATAGGTTGTGACCTATGTAGTTTTAGCAAAACTGATGTTGACCTCCACTATAATTTAGGTTTCAGCAAGCATTAAAAAAAAAAAATTAAAAATCCAGCACTTTGCCACGTGCTCTGGGATACAAAGATGAACAGCTTTAGTTCAATCCTTAAGGAGCCATGCAGTTTGGGGAGAAAGAAAATAAAAAATCTCTACAGTGCTTTAACTGCTCTGGCAGGCACACACAGGTTAAGGTGGAAGGGACCACATCATTTCCTAGCAGGAGATGAAAATTCCTTCTAGGTCCACATATTATGTAATCTGATAATTCCTCTGATTACCGGCTTTACTTAAAGTGAAATTTCGTTCTCTGTCTCCCCCCCCCCATAAATTCTAAAATGAATACTATCTAGTTTACTTAAAAAGACAAGATTTCTGAACTTTTGGCATTCAGGCCAAGATTGTAGAAGTAAATGTTACATAGATAAATCTTCAATAAATCTAAATCTCACAGATGAGTAATATTGTTTTCCTAAATGTGTCATGGTGACTAGCTTTAATGTCATTTATTTAGGAAATGTTTATTTTCTTGTTTTTCTCTTCGAAGCTACTTATTAAGGATGTAAACTCAGGAAGAAGTGTTATATAAATACAAATATATATATCTTATAATTAATAATTAACTAGAGGCCCGGTGCACGAATTCATGTTCCAGTGGGGTTCCTCGGCCTGGCCTACAGGATCGGGCCGAAACCGGCTCTCTGACATCCCCTGAGGGGTCCCAGATTGTGAGAAGGTGCAGGCCAGGCCGAGGGACCCCAGTCGTACACAATCGGGGCTGGGGAGGGACATGGGAGGTTGGCCAGCCAGGGAAGGACCATTCATTGGGAGGGCTCCAGGGCATGTTCGGCCTGTCCCACTCAGTCCCGATCAGCCAGACCTCAGCAGCAAGCTAACCTACCGGTCGGAGCGTCTGCCCCTGGTGGTCAGTGCACGTCATAGTGACTGGTCGACTGGTTGACTCTGCCCCCTGGTGGTCAGTGCACGTCATAGCGAGCGGTTGAGCGGCCTTAGCATATCATTAGCATATTACGCTTTGATTGGTTGAATGGATGACCAGACACTTAGCGTTTTATTACATGGGATTACCTTTTACCATTGGCTGTTTGCCCAGATAGTGAAAGATAAGCTGCAAAACAAACCATGAACTTTAAAATAATATAATAAAATATAGATACTTAATTATCCAACATCCAGAAATTATTTTGTCATCTTAATTGAAATTTGGAAATATTCTGTGTATTGACCTCTTTTATCTTGTGGTTAGTTTATTCACAATAACAATGAATATAAAAACTAGGCGTTTGGTTGCATTTTCTCCAAAAAAACTGAAAGTTCACATGGCATTTCTATAGAATTTAGTTTCTCTGGGTTACACGATTGTTATAGGTTTTTCCTGTGAGTGATAGGCCACTACATCAGGTTGAGGAAGCTAATGTCTGAGTGGATGTGGTGGCTGCCCTAGAATGATTTTGCCGTTAGCAATGAAAAATGTTTTCCTTATAGTTCTTGTGCAGTAGGCCATGGAGTAAAGCACATTTTTATAATAAAGGTGATGAATTTAATCGCAAACTGGCAGCCAAATGGAAATTGCAGACCTTGATACTGGGAGAAAATTGCCTATAAAGCAACTCTTGAGAGAACAGGCTTTAAATTTATCCACCCATTTCGACATTGAGGAGAAGAACATAGGAATCACAGGATATTTTGCTTGGCCTGCTTAGTTCAGATGAATGACACTTTTGTTTCTATTTAAGAACTGTAGATGGTTTAAAGTTGCTTATGCTTTGTATATAAAGCCGTTAGGACATACATTTTTGTACTTTACTAAATATCTAAAATATATTGCTGCCTTTTTATATTTTAGTACATGATACACCTAAAGAATTGACATCCACTTAATACATTTATGGCCATATGCTATGTAATTTATTCTCCTGCATTTATATCGTGGACTACCATCTTAAAGGATGCAGAGTACTCTGGGCTTATAAGGAACATTCAGTTGATAGAAGCTCTGCCATAAACTCCCAGTCGTTACTGTTTTACATTATATTTAAACAATTTATAAAATTTCGGTACAGAATGGTAGAATTTCCATTATAGGAAATCTGGACTTCGTTACTTTTTATTCCAAGTGACTAATGGTTGTCACTCCTAGAAATAACCGAATCCTTGATTCAATATACAGACTTGAGTATTTAACTCTGAATCTTTTGTATATTGTAGCATATATTTGGAGGTGCACTTCCCCCATAATACACATATTTGTTAGCAGATATCTATGTTCAAGTTGAGGATTATTTAGAAAGTGAGACCTATCCGAGTGTGGTTAATGTTTAAAATGTAAAAGTACTACTGTAAATGTAAAAATGTTCCTTAGTATACTTATTGAAACTTGGGTTTTGAAGTTAAATAAGGATTACTTCTAGGATGTTATTAGGCTTTGTTTAGACACACGACTCTGATGTGATAGATTATATTTTCTGGGCTGCATGGTACATCTATATCATAAAAGGCCCGTGCGGCTCGGCTCTGCGGCTCTGCGGCGGGGCGCCAGCTACCAGCAGCGATGGGGCGGGGCGGCCAGTTGAGGCAAGCTGAAGCGAGCTAGCTGGGCCTCTGGTTGTATAGTAAGAATGTAGCTGTGCTAAGTCTGTGTTCTTCAGTATAGAATTATTGAAGCATTTAATTTTAAAGTAAATGTGGGAATTTAATATTTGATGGCTGAGAAAGCAAGAATAGAAGGAAGGAAAAACTTGTACAAATTCTCTAGGAAAGAATTTATTGAGGTTATGTATATGCATGAGATTGCAGGTATGAAAACCAAGAAAAACTAGGAGCATGATATTTTTCTTGTTAGAATATGTATAAGTAACTGTATCTTTGTCAGAAGCTTTATTTAAATTACTTTAAGTGGACTGTATTATATCCATAGGAGAAGTAAGCTTAGTATATAATGTTGAAGATAAATTAGAATGTTTAGCCACCTCTGAAATTCACAAAGTTTAAAATAAATCAACTTCTTTATTCCCATGTCAGTGATTAGCTGCTTGGTCATTTGGTTTATTTGGCATAGGTAAGCTGTGGCAAGTTTAGTATTCAGAGATATAGCCCAAAAGCTAAGCCTTTGTGAGAGAAATAAGTATACTAATATTTTAACTAATGCTCCTCATTCAGTAAGTCAACATGTGGAAAGCTTTATTTTCAATTTCAAAAAACACAAAGATTTCATATATTTTAACATAAGATGAAGCTAGAAGAAGTATACTGTGGGGTTCTAATGTACAGCTATTCTTCTGTTGCTTATGAAATTATTCAACTAAAGATGGTAGACATTGCTATACTTAGTCTTCCTAGAAATGTTTGATTTTAAACCACTATTGAGAGATTTAATGTGAATGACTGGATTTCATTCATTTTCCAAGGTGATGGTAGTGGTGTGGAGTACTGTGTGAAATAAGGTGGGTTTTTTTAGATTTTGTTTAAATTAGTAATATTCTACTTGTCCCTATCAGTTCAGGCCTTGTTGAAGACAGAACTTTGTTCTTATAAATTCTTTTCATTATGAGCTTTCTACTGGGAATATGTAGTGGTTTCAGGGAACAAATACCTAGGTTGAATGGTAATGTGCGTATCTTTAAACCTTAGTCTGGCTACTCTAAAATACACAGCTGTTCATTGGCCTCTGTTTTTGAGTAAATGGAGGAAGTACCTTGAGCAAGGAAAACAGTACCACTTTCCTGGATAATCATAGGCATTGCTAAATATATCAGTGTAGTACAGAGATGGGATTAGGAGTCCAAAAGCTAAGGTTTTGGGAAAAAATTTCGAGGGGCCAGCAGCATATATTTTAAGCTTTTTTTCGTATATCAGTTCTGCCAACGCATTCACGTGTCATCAGTGATAAATAACACATCTATGTTTTTTCCACTTTTATTCTTATTTTCTTCATAATAATTAAAATGAGGGTTTACATACCTCAATCCAGTTTTCCCTAGCTTGGTCTTTCTTGCTCTGTCTAGTGTTCAGGTCCAGGTATTCATATCCCAGGATACTCCGCCTCATCTATCAATCACTCTAGCCTTCTAGACTGTTTACATAGAAACCAGTTCCTACTATTAGAGGAGTTGTGATGACAGAGACCATGTTGCTTACTAACTCCTCCTCCCCGGCACTCAGAACCCGGCACTGGCACCGTGCCTCATACCCAAGAAATTCAGGATTAGCAGACTGTTACTGTGCCAGACAGTCGATAAATATATGTTACTCAGTGAAATGATTTATTTCTATCAGATTCAGAAGTTTAGGTCTAGAGTTATCTTAGATGTCCTTATAGATGAAAGTAAACACAGACCATAAAAAACTTAAATGACTTGTTGAAGGACGCACAGCAAGTTCCTGATAGATGTTAAATGAGAATCTCATCTGACTTTTCATTCTATGTTTACTTTGGATTATACCATTCTTTTCTTTTTACTTTTTCCTCTTTTTGTTTATCCGTATCTTCAATTTCTACTCTCTCCCCCATCTTTTTTCACTTCTCTTTTATTGTCTGCCATCACTGCTTTTCTCACTAGTAAGACCACTTTCTCTAACAGCAACCAAATTTAATTTTGGGAGATGGAGCAGTATTGTTGAAGAGGCAGTGTGGTTTGAGTAAACGAATACAACTTTTGGAGTCAGACCTAGGCTTGGATCCTGACTCACAAGTTATGTGATCTTTGGTAAAGTGCATAATCCCAAAATCTCAGTTTCCTAACTATAAAATGGAAAAAAGGAAAGTACTTATCTGTAAGGAAATCCATTTAACCAGGCCATGATTAAAGTCTGCAAGGTAGACTTTGAAGGGACTCAATCACTTGGACAGATTTAGACCTCATTACTCTAAATTCGGAGTTTAAAAGGTGCTTCTCTAACTAATTACCACCACCAGTCTGTCAGCTCTGTTTCATTCCCAGTAATGGGATGCTGTGGCACTTAAATCAGCCCTGGGAAAGGGGTAACAGGAGAAGTAGAGATGGAGTAGCAAGTAGCTGGATATTTGTTTATCAAAGAGAATTCACTTTAAACTGTCCTATAGAGATGCCTCCTTGGGTAGTTGTCTGGTTGGCTTGGTCTCCAAGGGGTTTTGACAAACAAGTCTACTCTTAGAAACTCGGTCTCAAGCAGG
Source organism: Myotis lucifugus (assembly GCF_000147115.1). NCBI lineage: Eukaryota > Metazoa > Chordata > Mammalia > Chiroptera > Vespertilionidae > Myotis > Myotis lucifugus. Next base: position 1,065,633 of record NW_005871396.1, on the reverse strand, counting down.
AATGTGAAGTCAGAGCAGTGGTCGCCAACCAGTCCACTGGTGATCTGTGAGGTCTGAAAGATTGGCAACTGCTGGTCTAGAGGAATCAGGAGCTCTTCTTGGCTTCCTGTCTGAGGACTCAGTTTTTCCTGAATAATTACTTCTCAGATGTCTGTATCCTCATCGTATAGACAACATAACCACTGAATTCAATATACAACTTTTAGTGTTTTCATAATTTCATAGATTACGTTATAGGATAACTAGAGGCCCAGTGCACAAAATTTGTGCACGGTGGGGAGAGGTGTTCCTCAGCCCAGCCTGCACCCTCTCTCAATCCAGGACCCCTTGGGTAGGGTCCCTAGGCCTGGCCAGCGATCAGGGCCTATCGGGGCTTTCCTTCCCCTGGCTGCCGGCAGCTGGCCCCGCCCCTGCTGCTGCCACTGCTTGCCATCTGTGCAGCGCTGCTCCCCCATTCCCCGCCACCGGTTGCCTCCCTCTGTGGGCAACAAGTGTGGGGTGCGATCGTTTGGCTGGCCTGGGCCTCTCTCTGTGGGGCGATCTATCACAGGGCCCCCAGATGGATTGCCCTGCAGAGGGAAGCCCCGCCCACCTGCTGCAGTGCCGCCATCCGGGTTGCTTGGGCCTCTTTGGGGCGATAGATCACCCAGCAGAGGGAGGCACTGCCCACCCGACTGGGGCTCTGTGATCGATCGCCATGCAGAGGGTGGCCTGGGCCTCGCTCTTCGGGGCGATCGTGGGGCCCCCCGACAATCACATTGCACCCATCTTGACTGGCCTGGCGCCAGTGCGTGTCATAGCGTGGTGGTCAGGGCGGTTGTTGTGCTGTTTGGTCGTTCGGTTGATTTGCATATTATGCTTTTATAATTATAGATAGTGAGGATAGAAATTCCATTTAAGTTAAAATTATCACCGCTTTGCTATATGAAGTATTGTGAGAGGTGCTTCTTTGAGGCCATACCTGAATACTCTGCTTCAACTATTATTTTTGTTTACTTGGTTTCTGAAAGAGCAGGGACCATGTCTGTTTTTGCACGTGACAGTATCCTTAGGACCTCAGTCAGTGTCTAGTTCAGTGATGGCGAACCTATGACACGCGTGTCACCTCATTTTTTTGGTTGATTTTTCTTTGTTAAATGGCATTTAAATATATAAAATAAATATCAAAAATATAAGTCTTTGTTTTACTATGGTTGCAAATATCAAAAAATTTCTATATGTGACACGGCACCAGAGTTAAGTTAGGGTTTTTCAAAATGCTGACACGCCGAGCTCAAAAGGTTCGCCATCACTGTTCTAGTTCATAGTAAATATACAATACAAATTTGTTTAATGTGTGTATTTTGGAAAAACCATTATATTGTACCATGGATTATTGATAGTGTTTAGAAAAACTCAGATTATATTTTATTCAGGTCAACCTATTTTATAAACAGTTTGCACATTAGGGAATAAAAACTTACTCTTAAATTTTTACTAAATATGCTTTAAATAAAGAGTTGAACTATGCAGACTGTAAATATAGAGGTTATAAAAAACCTTGAGGAATGACAACCCTTTTGGTGCTATCCGGGCAGGGCCAGGGCAGTCTTTTCCTTAAGATTAGCTGGGGTTTTTTCTTTAAGGGAAAGCCATTCATATTGAGATGCTTGTGCATTTTATCTTCTCATTTGATCTAAAATACATTAGAGAGTTTAACATTGATATAACAAACATATGTTATTAACCAAGTGTTTCAGAGTCTCACAAATCCAGAATAAAGAGCGTCAAGCCCTAATCGGTTTGGCTCAGTGGATAGAGCATTGTCCTGCGGACTGAAGGGTCCCAGGTTCGATTTTAGTCAAGGGCATGTACCTTGGTTGCGGGCACTTCCCCAGTAGGGAGTGTGCAGGAGGCAGCAGATGGATGTTTCTCTCTCATCGATGTTTCTGGCTCTCTATCCCTCTCCCTTCCTCTCTGTAAAAAAATAAATAAAATATGTTTTTAAAAAAAGAGAGTGTCAAACCCTTTTGAGGAGGAAGGATTCATTTCTGATACTTCTCAAGGAAAAGGGAATGAGGATAGGAACATAGAATCATGGAACAGACTGACAGATTTCAGAGGGAAGGCTGGGGGTGGGAGGGTAAGAGCAGTTGTGGGGAGAGGGCGAGAGATTAACTGAGGAATTCATATGCATATATGGATAGCCCATGGACACTGACCATAGCGTGGTGAAGGCTTAGGAGGGGCGGGTGTGGGGTGGAGGGGGTCAATGGGGATAAAAACACAAAGGGGGCATCTGTAATACTTTCAACAATAAAGATTTATTATTTTTTTAAAGATATATTTTAAAATAAAAGGAATGAGGAATTAAACAAATAAACCTATTGATGCTTGAGTAAAGTTTTAAGAATGCTTTGTAGCTTTGCATGTTTTTGTGGTAATAGTCCTAATGAGGTTTAAGCGATGTTTTTCCCCCCAAGGATCTAGATGTTGGGAATATAGCAAAAGACAAAAAACAAAGCTATCTGCCATCCGGATTTTACATTCTTATGTAGGAGACAGCAATAAGCAAGAAATACGTTCTGTACCATGTTAGGCATTGTGAATTATGGGAATACATTGAACAGGATAAAGGGGATCAGAGTCTTCTGATGGATTGGGGGCAGGGTCCAGTATTACACAGGGAGGTCTGAGAGGGCCTGTTGGAGAAATTGACATTAGGGCAGAAATTTGAAGGAGGTAATGGAGTGAGCCATACTCCTCTGGGTAATAGCTTTACAAATAGAGGGAATAGTCAATGCAGAACTGTGAGGACAGGGCCAATAATTCCTCGTGTGGCTGTAGCTGTGAACGATCAGGGGGCAGAGGGGTTGGAGGAGGGGTAGATTGGTTAGGAGAGGGGGTCAGAAAGATAAGAGCTGCATGGTAAGAGGGAGCCTCTGGATGTTGTGGGTCCTTGCAGATCTTTGTGAGGACCTGGGCATTTACACATGGGAAAGCATTAGAGCAGGTTCTTAAACATGGTCCAGCACCCTTTTAGGGAATCAGAGGCCAAGTGTTTTCATAATAATGTCACTTGACTTTTTCATTCATTCTCACATGAGTGTACAGTGCAGTGTTCCTAGAGGCTCTGTGCTGCGTGATATTGCAACAAATTGAATTTAGAGGGAAGACAGATTGAATTCTTTAAGGAAGACAGTTAAAAGATTTGCAAAAATATAAAACAATGTCTCTTCTCACTGTTTTGTTTTGTGGGAAAATAATCTGTTTTCCATAAATTGTTTTGTTAGCATGTAATGGGCTTCACTTTTATTATAAAATGAATCAAAAGTAATTTAAAGTTTTGATTTCTAGTACAATAAATATTAATAGATATAATTCTGACCAATATAAGTTCTTTAAGCTTCCTTGTAGTAATTTTTTTAAAATATATTTTTATTTATTTCAGAGAGGAAGGGGGAGAGAGAGAGAAACAAACATCAGTGATGAGAGAGAATCACTGATCTGCTGGGCTGCCTCCTGCACGCCCCACACTGGGGGTCCAGTCTGCAGCCTCCAGGTTCATAGGTCAACGCTCAGCTACTGAACCACACCAGCCGGGCCCTTGTTGTAATTTATTAAGTATGGGCTCCTGAGACCAAAAAGTTTGAGAAGATCTCCATGGGAGAGTTTTGAGCAGAGGAGTGACATATTGCTTGGATTTTAACAGGCTGACTCTGGAGAATACAAACTAGACCAGTGGTTCTCAACCTTCCTAATGCCTCGACCCTTTAATACAGTTCCTCATGTTGTGACCCCCAATTTCATTGTTACAAATTGAACATAATTAAAGCATAGTGATTAATCACAAAAACAATATGTAATTATATATGTGTTTTCCGATGGTCTTAGGCAACCCCTGTGAAAGGGTCGTTTGACCCCCAAAGGGGTCGCGACCCACAGGTTGAGAACCGCTGGACTTGACTGACAAGGGGCAGTGGTGGAAACAGGGAGACAGGCTAGTTAGGTTATCAGTGGTTTAGGTGAAAAATGATAGTGGCTAGAACTAGGGTGGTAGAGGTTGAGGTGGTTGGGAATTGGGATTCTGGATTTATTTTAAAAGGTGAGTACATAGTATTTGCTGTTGGATTAGAGATGATGTGTGAGAGAATGGACTTGCATTTTCTGGTATCAGTAGGAACAATTTGGGGGACAGATGAGTTTGGTTTTGAATGTATCAAGGTGACATATTTAGAAGACATATGAATATGGGCATTTGAGTTCAAGGAGGAAATTGGTCTGGAATGTCTTCGACCATGGTTTTTTTGTTGGATTGTTTTGATAATATTTTTATGTAGCAATTAGCTTTCATTCTAATAAATTTAACTTCTATGATCTCAACAAGAATGCTGTATTCTGCATTTTAAAACTCATTAAAATCGATTTTCAACAATATGTGAGGCCCTAACCCAGCCGTGGGCAAACTACGGCCCGCGGGCCGGATCCGGCCCGTTTGAAATGAATAAAACTAAAAAAAAAAAAAAAAGACCGTACCCTTTTATGTAATGATGTTTACTTTGAATTTATATTAGTTCACACAAACACTCCATCCATGCTTTTGTTCCGGCCCTCCGGTCCAGTTTAAGAACCCATTGTGGCCCTCGAGTCAAAAAGTTTGCCCACCCCTGCTAACCGGTTTGGCTTAGTGGATAGAGCCTTGGCCTGTAGACTCAAGGATCCTGGGTTTGATTCTAGTCAGGGGCACATTCTCGGGTTGCAGGCTCAATCCCCCGTGAGGGGTGTGTGGGAGGCAGCCGATCAATGATTCTCTCTCATCATTGATGTTTCTATCGCTCTCCCTCTCCCTTCTTCTCTGAAATCAATAAAAATTTATTTTTTAAAAAGTGATAAAGAATATATGAGAACATATATTTTAAGCGGCAGTAAAAGTGTAGTAAGTAGAGTTCTGCCAGTAGCATAACATAGGTGTTCTGAATCTAGCGTTTTTTTTGAATAGTAAACAAACATTGGCTTACTTAAGGAGATCATATAGTTTCGCCATTTAAAAATTATGTTTTTAATTCCTGTCATGTTGATATCTGTTGCTCTTGTTAAAAAATGGAAGTTTTCTTTTCTAATTTAATCTCAACGCTTGCTATAAAGGACTTTTTGGAATATTGTTTATAGTCGGTTATCTATTGTCATTCATTAGCTTTTGTTTATGAAATTAAGGTGATATTCATGGGGAGCATGATTACAGATCTTAGATTTTTCCTCCATTGAGCTTAGGTAGAATTTGGAATACAATTGAAAAGGATAATTAAAAATCAAAGAGCCGAAACCGGTTTGGCTCAGTGGATAGAGCGTCAGCCTGCGGACTGAAGGGTCCCGGGTTCGATTCCGGTCAAGGGCATGTACCTGGGTTGCGGGCACATCCCCAGTAGGAGATGTGCAGGAGGCAGCTGATCGATGTTTCTCTCTCATCGATGTTTCTAACTCTCTATCTCTCTCCCTTCCTCTCTGTGAAAAATCAATAAAATATATTTAAAAAAAAATAAAAGAAATTGTTAACTAAGAAAAGCAAACCACCCCTCTCCTACACAGACATAATTCCTTTAGAAATTTTGGGATTTTTTTCATTCCAAAAAAGAATATGTTTCATTTTTCTGATTTACCAAATGCCTTCGAAGTCCTTAGGGATTTGGAGCTTGAAGAGGATAAAATGCACAGGACAGATCTCTCACTTCCTCAAATACAGATGTGTAGAGCATAGTTCTGTTAAGATGTAGTGCTTCCCAAGGGTATCAGTGGTTTAAGACATTTTGGAATGTGTGATGCCAAGGAATAGGATTGACCCTATGAGGTTCTCAATTGGTAATGGAGCAAACACAGTCCTTTCCTGTGGGGCATTGACACAGGCGACAGAAACGTGGTCTCTATGAAGAAAAGGAAGATGCACAGACCAAATCTGTGATCCGGTCTAACTTCATTTTACAGAAGAGGAAACAGACCCACAGGGTTAAGTTCAAGCCACACAGCTACATCGTGCAGGGAATCAGGAGTAAAATCTAGAATTATGTAAACTCATGTCCTTTTTCCTTACTACATGCAGTTACTAGATTTGCTTTCTACAAAAAGGTCATTGTTGATGGATTGTAGTTTTTTCTTTATGTTCTTGTGGTGGGTTTAAAATATGTGTGTTTTTAAGCAATGCATGTTAAACATTACTTTGCATTAGAGATTATTTTGAATGCTTTTGAGATCCCTAGTTTTACTAAGGCTTTTTATTTTTTTCAAAAACTAGAAAAGACATTTGCATGGCTTTCATTCTCTCCCACTATCTCACCCCCAATTAAATAACTCAGCAGGCCAAAGTGAAAGCTTTTATTTTAGCTTTTTATTTTGAAATAAATATAGGCTTTGATAAAGTAGAAAAAAATAGTTATGGAAGTTAATGTTAACTCATAAAACAGCAATACTACAATTATAGGACCCAGGAAATGAACATTGATAGAATATTATTAGCTAACTCTGGTGATGTCTTTTTAGTTTCTTCAGTCTGTGATAGTGTCATATTCTTTCATGACACTTTTATTGACAAATTTGAGGATTATTGGTGTGTTATTTTGTGGAATATTCTTCAATTGGGATTTGTGTGGTGTTTGCTCATGCTTAGATTGACATTATGCTTTTTTGGCAAGAAAATGGCAGAAATACTGTCTGGCCTTTCTCGGTGCATCCTACTAGCGGTATATGTCTCTTTGGTAACATTAACTTCGGTCACCTGGTTAAGGTGGTATCTGCCAGGTTTCTCTACTATACAGTCTCTTTTTTCCTTTGTAATTAAATGTCTTGTGGGGAGATACTCTGAAACTGTACCGATATCCTATTTCTCATATTTTTTGTTCACTAATTTTAGCATCTGTTGAATGGTTCTTGCCTGAAACAATTATTAGTATGGTTTTCTTTTTTTTTTTTTAAATATATTTTATTGATTTTTTACAGAGAGGAAGGGAGAGGGATAGAGAGTTAGAAACATCGATGAAAGAGAAACATTGATCAGCTGCATCCTGCACAACCCCCCACTGGGTATGTGCCCGAAACCAAGGTACATGCCCTTGACCGGAATCGAACCCGGGACCCTTGAGTCCACAGGCCGACGCTCTATCTACTGAGCCAAACCGGCCAGGGCCTATGGTTTTCTTTTTTTTTAAAAAATATTTTTATTGATTTCAGAGAGGAAGGAAGAGAGAGAGAAAGAGAGAGAGAGAAAAACATCAATGATGAGAAAGAACATTGATTGGCTGCCTCCTGCATGCCCCATACTGGGGATCCAGTCCGCACCTGTGCATGTGCTCTGATTGGGAATCAAACCATGACTTCCTGGCTCATAGGTCAACTCTCAACCACTGAGCCACACCAGCCTGGCTACTATGGTTTTCTATTGGTGATTTTCTCTACCCATCTTTCTTTCTATATTTTAACTGGAATTTTGTAAGAGTGACCTGTCCCTTCTCTTCCATATATTTATTTTATTCAGTTTATGGCATTGTGGTCTTATGAATTATAACCCATTACTATCATTATCATGTTACAAGTAAGAACTTGTAAGAAAAGTATTTTTGAAATGTTCATACATTGTGATTATCAAAAATTCAAATGACCTAAAGTATACGCTGAAAAAAATTTCTCTTCCACTTCTATATCCTGGGTATCCATTTCCATTGTGATGAGTTTATTTTTATTCTTCCAGAAATATTAAAAGGGTTCGGAAAAGAGTCATTAATAAAAATCACCAGATTCTCAAGTATTATTTTTACCTGGCTTCTGATGATACCTACTGATTGATTTACTGTTGCATCTTCAGCTATTTTCCATGAGTATTTCTTAACCATCAAATTTAAATTTAAATTTTCATACAGTGCGTATTATATGGAAACAAGGACTGGTTTCCCCTGAGTATTCTAAATGAAATGACTAGAAGGCAAAATTTTTATTAAATTATACTTGATGTTTAATTTACTAACATAGTTTAAAAGTAACTAACCTCCAAACAAAATTCAATTTAAATGAGAAAGAATACCTATTCCTATTAAATAATAGGTTTTTAGTGTATTCACTTTAAAAATATCCTTTCCCCATTCTGTTCTTTTTTTTCTTTCTTCTGGTAGCCTATTTTCCCTTATATGTACACCAGCAGTGTCCATGTACTCATTCAGGAAGCTGGGAGTGAACGGAGGCTATAAAGACTGGTTTTTGGTGTCACCAGCAAATTGGTGAACTTACTCTAGTACAGCTAGTAATACACCAAAAGTTGGTTTATTCCATTTTTTTCTTTCACATTGTCTAATTATTATCTCTTAAAGTGAATTTTAAGATTCTTATTTCAGGAATTTCTTTATGAAACTGTAAATAAAAGGTGGTTGGACTTACTGTGACCTTGGACCAATTTTTTAAATCTCTGAGCATTATTAGTATTATTAATATTATTACGGTATTCTTCAGATTCTGATGAGGATCAGGTAATAATTCATATAAATTATTTTAGCATGGTGGAGTTGCTCATACAGTAAAAAATAATTAGCTAGGTCTCTGGGGATTTTCTTTTAGATTTGGGAGTCAGTGACTTAATCCTTATTATAATTTTGTATAGGGAATTCAATAATACATGCAGCATTTTGACTTAAAGTACTTCCTATTCTCCAAATGAGAATATCTTTATTTTCTAAGTGATAACACAAAAATACTCACATAATAATGTGAAAGCTAAATAGTTCCTGTAAATCCATCTCTCAGAGATGACTGTTAATAGTCATTACATCTTTACAGTTGACATATAACATATTAGTTTCAGGTGTACAACATAGTGATTAGACATTTATATAACTTACAAAGTGATCACCCTGGTAAGTCTAGACCAGACTGACATTTCACAAAGTTATTACAACATGATTGACTGTATTCCCTATGCTGAACTTTACATCCCCACGGCAATTTGTACTTGTATTAATTCCTTCACTCCCCCACCCCCAAGTCTGGCAACCATCTATTTGTTCTCTGTATGAATTTGTTTCTGTTTTGTTTGTTCATTTACTTTGGTTTTTAGACTCCACATGTAAGTGAAATCATACGGTATTTGTCTTTCTTTGTCTGACATTTCACTCAGCATAATATCCTCTAGGTCCATCCATCATGCTGCAAATGGCAAGATTTTATTTTACTTTTTACTAGGGGCCCAGTGCACAAATTTGTGCACCTTGAAAGAAACTGTGGGCTGCGAGGCTGCAGTAGGCACAGGGGTGGGTCTCGGCCCATCCTCCGCGCCCACACTTGGTCCCTCCTGCCACAGCCCCTGGTCCCCTTGTCTGCCGGCAGCCCAGCTCCTGCCGCCGCCACTCCCATGCACTGAAGGTGCTGGCCCCATGCACACCCGCTGACAGCGTGGAGCGATTGGGGCGAGTGCCAGCAGCAGGTGCGAGCAGTGGCTGCTGCCCCGATTGCCCCTCAGGAGCAGGGGGAGGTGGAGAAGCCCTCAAGGGCGATCCGAGCCAGCAGCCCCTGCTCTCACCTGCTGATGGCGCCGAGTGAGTGGTGGTCCCGGTTGCGGGTGCGAGCGGGGCCAGAGTTGGCACTGGGTGCGAGTGGCAGCTCCAGTGCCAGCAGCGGGTGCAAGCGGGGCCAGGGCCGGCTGCAGGTGTGAGTGCCGGGCGGGACCGCTGCGCGCAGGAGCAAAGAATTTTCAGTGACCACCAGAGGCTCGCCCTTATGACAGCGACTGGCGGAGCCCTGCCTTGGTCTGGCACCCCCACTCACCTGCTCCACCATCCCACTGCGGCCAACACCCGCCATATTCCATGCACACCCCCTGGTGGTCAGCGCACGTCATAACGACTGGTTTTTGGTTGTTATGCTGTTTGGTCAATTTGCATATTAGCCTTTTATTATATAGGATGTCAGTCATATCCCATTGTGTATATGTACCACTTCTTTTTATGCATTCATTTATTAATGGACACTTAGGTTGTTTCCATATCTTAGCTATTATAAATAATGCTACAGTGAACATAGGAGTGCCTATCTTTTTTAATTAATGTTTTGGATTTCTTCAGATATATACCCAGACATGGAATTGCTGGGTCATATGGTTGTTCTATTTTTAGTTTTTTGAGGTGTAATAGCTTTGTTTGTTTTCTTAAATCCTCACCCAAGGATACTTTTTTCATTGCTTTTTACAGAGAGTGGAAGGGGAGAGGAGAAGGAGAGAAATAGAGCGAGAGCAAGAGAGAGAGAAAGAAAGGGAGAAAGAGGTCAATTGGTTGCCTCCTGCACTCTGTGGGGATCAAACTTGCAACCTAGGTGCTTTGGTTGACATTCTAACCACTGAGCAATACCGGCTAGGGTGAGGTGTGATGTCTTTTTTTTTTTTTAACTTCTCTGTGTCTATCTAAAAATACACATACTTACTATACATTGAATCATTCATTAGACATTTTTTTCTGTAACTTTTGAAAGAGTTTTTTTGTTTTGTTTTTTTCAGGAAAATGCAGCCACTGTTACATAACTTTCAAAAACATAAAACAGCTCCTGAGAACAGTCATGGAAATAGGATGGACATTTTTATAAGACTTGCTGTTTCACATTTTTTATGTGAAATATATCAACAGTTTTGCACAATTGTTGATTTTGACAATTTAAAGGAGGGCTATGAAGTTGAATTTAACTCTGGTTTTTCTTTTTGTGCTTATAGTTCTGAAGTACAAACACAGTTTAACCTAAAAATAAGGTCCGATCTAGAGAATTATTGATAGCTTTTTTTTCCTTCCCACTTTCAATAAGTAGTTACCTCAAAGTTAAATCAGATTTAATTTATTCTGTTGTTTGAGTAAGCAAAACATATTCCACTAAATAGTGCATATTCTCTAATAATCAGCTTTTTAATGCATTTGCTTTCTGTACCTTGTGAATATGGCTTTTTAAAATGAGCACAGTGAAGTTATGTTATTCTATGGGTTTTGCTATGCTCAGAATATCTTTAAAGCTTTTCCCGGTATTTAGTAAACCCTGAATTAGAGGTTTCTTTGAACAGAAGAGAGCTGTGTTGACTAAGGGCATATGACAGCACTATGTAGTCTGTGGTTATAAATACACCATATATTTTTATGTTAATATTTAATGAATATCATGTAAATAGAGACTAATATGACTAAAATAACTAAAATCTCACTTTGCTCTTTGTGGAAGTGTGCCAGGTTAGTGTCCAGCGAGAGATGAATTGCAATAGTGAGGAAATAATAGAACTCATGTAAATTTCAGTGGAAAAGGTGAAAGCTGGCATTTTAACTTTGCTTATAAAATTTACACTATGAACATCAAAGCATAGATATTTTTATAAATAGTTGGCTCTTATTTTACTGCAGAAATTAATGGAAAATGTGAAATTTAAAAACACAATAATGGTCAAATGATACCATAACTTTTTCATTGTAGCTCCAGCTGTATTACAGTGATGTGGTAATTTTTTTTATGGATTTGAGTGTAAGGCACAAAGAAATCAGATAGATGCCCAAATATAATATCTATAACATCAGAATAGCCAGTTGAGCAATTAGAGTTAGCTGCCGTAACATTGAGTACATGACATGTTTTGTATGAGAATTTTTTCAGTTTTAAACAGTCATCGTTTAATTTGGGATTTTGCAAATCCTGAAAATGGTACTTTCATGCATTTTATTTGTATATCATTGATAGTTTTTTATTTATTACTGAGCTAGTTAATATTTTTATTATTTCTCAATTCTTATTTTCTTGATTTAAATTTGTTGAAAAATTCTAAGCCAGAAAGTGAAATAGGGCTATGTTTTATTCTTTTTACCTAGTCTTCCAACATTGCAGTATTGAATTTATGCACAGTTATTATCTATGTGGGAAATGACTACTTAATTTTATCAGATTTCTTACCTTATATTTTCCTATTCTATATTATTCATGTTATCTTGAATTGTGACATTGTACTTTTCCATAGGTCTGTTAGTTAATCCAATAGTTCATATTTTAAAAGGATGTGTAAAATTTTAAGGTGGCAAAGGGTAGGATGCATATACTATAATTCAGAAACAATAGAAGAGTGGTGTTGATAGAAAAGCCAAAGGCAGAAATGAGCTTGAGGCTTATGAAATGCAAGAATGATTTTGGAACAAAGCTTTTACTTAAATTCGTAGTTAGGTGAATTAAGGGGAAGGAAAAAGGCTTACGGCAGATGATGTATATTAACAGGTCACAGAATAGAACTGTGCAGTGACTGTTTTCCCTTCTATGAACAGAATTTATTTACTGATAATTGAGCTTTAGTTTTCAAAAGGACAAACATCAAGATAATTAAAGCAGAGAAATATGACTAGACAGTAAGTAGCATAAGTGAAACAAAGTTTTAGTCCTAAGCAAAAATTTAGTTTTCAGGACATTGAGATTTGAAAAAATGTGATGACTGTTCAAGAAAACATGGAAAAATTAGAGGAGCTGAATGGTGGAAAGGTGACTATTCCCCCAAACTGAAAAATTTATATTCTAAACTTGATGACACAACCTGTATATTCTAAAACAGATTATTTCCTGTTTAAACTGATAGATCTGGAAGGAGGTTCAGGTCCTAATGTGGCTTCAGATTTTTGTCAGGTAATTGATAAGTTGTGCCTGCATTTTAGCATGCAGGCTAGAGAAGTGTGTGTTCAATGAAATTGCAGTTAGTTGGATCCTAGACTCAGAATAATCATTCCTAAAGAATGTCAACTGATAAGATTAACTTACGTCTGAAGGGCTATGTCTAGTAGAAAAGAACCACAAAAATTTTTTTAATTGACTCAGTAGGTATGCATCTGTGGAGACAGAATTGTATCGATGGTGGAGGCTTGGATTGGGACCACCACCAGCATGTCAGCAGTGTTATGTGCTCAGCAAAGAGTATAGGTATTCTTGAACATACTGGAAGGTGGGATATTTGGGACTGGAGGGTAGGCAACCTCAGTTTTCATACCTATCAATTGTTAGGGAAGGCTGTATGGCATACAGGATTTTCTATATTAAAAGGGACAAAGACAAATTAACCATCTAGATGTCTAACCATCTAGGTGTCTAGATGAGTGGGAGGGCATAAAACCATGCTATTATGCAGGTTAGAGAAGAAGACACTAGATACTACAGAACTCTTCAAACATTTGTAGGGCTGTCATATGAAAGAGGCATTTGACCTATTTTATGAGCTTTGGAGTATTGGGGTGGGAAGAAAGTTTAGGAAAGATTTTGGTTCCGTAAAATAAATTTGTAACATTTAAGAACTTCAGAGATGCCTAAAACAAAATTGTCTTGATCTTAGAGATATTTTTGGGTCAGTGTAGTGGGAATTTTTACTAATCTATTTTTAAACTTTGGAAAATGCTGATTTATTACTGGGAAAATTTTTTTAACTAAAATTTATTGGGGTGACATTGGTTACTAGGATCGTATAGGTTTCAGTTGTAGATTTCTATGATACAAGATCTGTATGTTGGTTGCACTGTGTGCACATCACCCAAAGTAAAATCTTCAGTCACCATATATTAGGCCCCCTTCAGCACCCCAGCCTCCTTCCCTCTGGCAACCACCATACTGCTGTTTGTGTTCACGAGTTTCAGTTTTATATCTCACGTATTAGTGAAATTATATGGTTCTTAGCTTTTTCTGACTGGCTTATTTCACTTAGCATAATATTCTCAAGGTCTATTCATGTCACAAATGGCAGAATTTTTATACTAGGTGAGTAAACAAAAGTTTCTGAACTTTCAGTTCTCTGAACCACAGCTGTGGTTTGAAGTAGGTAATGAGTGGAGATGAGGGAACATTTGAGCATTGTCATGTTATGTTTGATGTAACAGAAGAACATATGAAACATACTAATTTTGAAGCACTTCTGTGTTTCATAAAGAAGCATCTGTGAATCCACCACCTATGAAGGAATTAGAGTGTCACCCATACTCATGAAATGCCTTTTTGACTGTGATTATATCACTTGATATCAACATAAACCAAAGCTCTGACCACCAGGACTTAATAGAATGAACAATTTTGGAGACAGAACTTTTTAAAACATGAGGGGAAATAAATGGAGTACTTGTATACGGAGGTTGGAAACCAGTGGATTCAACTGAGTCACTCAGAAAGCAACCTCTAATTACTAATATATGAGGTACAGGCACATAAAGGTTAAATAAGAAACTTGTTTAAAATCACACAAGCAGTTGCTCTTAGAACTCAAACCAAAACTTGTTCTAACTTGAGTGTTATAAATTCCATGCCAAGAAGTGCTAATGATTTTCTGGCTAGAAAGTTGCTGTTAATAAAGGGTAGTACTCATTCTCAACTGGTGAGATCCACGATGCATTGGATTGTAAATTCCTTGAGAACTAGCACTGTCTTAGTCATCTTTTATGTACTGTTTCATATAGAATTTGTGTTCAATTATTATATTGAGTGATATATTGTAGGGACTGAAAGAAACATGGTAAAAAGACTATCTTAAGAAAACAGAATTTTAATTATACTGAGTGTGCTTTTGCTTTACATGACTCCTTGTCATTAGAAAAATATCAGACTTTCTTTCCTCTTGACTTCTTTCTTGACCCTAATACCTGCACTAGTTGATGATTCCTGCTTTTGTGCTACCACTGTCTCTGTACCCTTACTGTTCAGAGGTGTTAGGTTATCTGTTTGTTTATATGCCTTTCATATTATATACCTTTCATATTAGACTAAGTTCTTTGAGAGCTGGAACCCATGACTTGTTTTACTTGAATGCCCTAGAACCTAGCTTATTCCTCCCTTCATTCACCCACCTATCCATCCAATCTACTGAGTAGTAATTGAGGACCCGGCCCACTATGTTCCAGGCAGGATTCTAGAAGCTGGTAAGACAGAGGGTAACAGAGTCTCATGGAACTTTCAGTTATTAATAAAAGAATCACACAAATGTTTATAGAAATATAGCTTAAGTTGGAAATATGTCTTCCATTATATCATCTAGTTGGATATGTGAAGGTTATTGGGTTTTGTATGTTTGTGTTTTTAAAAAAATATGTATTTTTATTGATTTCAGAGAGGAAGGAAGAGGGAGAAATGGAAACATTAGTGATGAGAGAGAATCATTGGTTGGCTGCCTCCTCTACGCCCCCTACTGGGGATTGAGCTGGAAACGCAGGCATGTGCCCTGACCAAACTTTAACTTCCTGGTTCATAGGTCAACAATCAACTATTGCGCCACACCGGCCGGGCGCTTTATGTGTTTTTTAATCTAGGCATCTGAATTTTCTCGTTTATAATTGATTCTCTTGTGTGTTTTTTAATTTGATAAAATGTTTACCTGGAAAATCATTCCCCCTCTCAAACTATTGTAGTATTGTGGGCAGTTCAAAGAGTATTTAAATGTAATAAACCAATACTGAAGGTGCTTTTGTATAGAGACTGGGACCAAAGGATATATGTTTACTTTTAATTAGATTAAAAATTTTTAATTCCCTTTGGTTAAATACTTGTTGTAATTACCTAAGCAATATTTGTTTCACTTGTTACTTAGTTGTTGAAAACTTGATTAGAGAATGACTGTCATATGCTAATTTAAGAAAAACACTAACTTGATACTGGCCATCTTTAGGAAAGATTGTATTATGAAACTGGAAATACATAAAATAAATAATTGAGATCTTGTCCTTATAATATAGTTCAATCCAGGATACCTTCTCTTGATTTTTTGAAAATTTCATTTGCTTTCAGAAACAAATATTTGTTTAGCTCTGATAGGCAAATTGTTTTTTAAGAGAGAAAATTTGTTATAAAATGAATATTGCCATCATTGAAGTAGAAACTGTATTAGAGTAGTGTTTTCACTAATGAAGACTTAATGACTAAGTAAGAACACTTTTGATAATGCCTTTTTGCTGTGTTGGATTTTATTTAGCTGAAAGTGATTTTAAATAAAGAAAAAATTAAAGTGATATTTGATAGTTCCTTAATAACAATATATTGAAATTCCATGTTTGGAAAACAAAAAAATACATTTTAAAAATAAAAAAGATTTCATTTTTAAATCCTACTGGACACAAACCTTTTCCCCAAGGAGGTTATAATCTATAGTATGGAGAGATGGTTACAGCTCATTTAATAATGACAACCCTTATTATCGGGTACCAGTGGTCAGGAGCCTCTAGCACAGTGGTTCTCAACCTGTGGGTCGCGACCCCTTTGGAGGTCGGACGACCCTTTCACAGGGGTCGCCTAAGACCATCGGAAAACACATATATAATTACATATTGTTTTTGTGATTAATCACTATGCTTTAATTATGTTTAATTTGTAACAATGAAATTGGGGGTCACCACAACATGAGGAACTGTGTTAAAGGGTCGCGGCATTGGGAAGGTTGAGGACCACTGCTCTAGCACAATGTGGAAGCTTAAAGAATTTTTTTTTTAAAATATATTTTTATTGATTTTTTACAGAGAGGAAGGGAGAGAGATAGAGAGTTAGAAACATCGATGAGAGAGAAACATCGATCAGCTGCCTCCTGCACATCTCCTACTGGGAATGTGCTCGCAACCCAGGTACATGCCCTTGACCGGAATCGAACCTGGGACCTTTCAGTCCGCAGGCCGACGCTCTATCCACTGAGCCAAACCGGTTTTGGCAGGAAGCTTAAAGAATTCTTAAAAGAATTAATCAATTTCTTTGTACAGGACTTGACTCATTCAAATAGATTTCTCATACTTTATTTTAAAGAAGTATATTTATACCTGGGATGTAATAATAGTTATCTGTCATTTATAGGTTCTTTGACACCTCTTCCCTACTTCTATCTACTACGATTTCTTCTTGGTTTCCCTCTTCTTTTCCTCACCCCTTAAATGTTGCTTTTCCAAAGGTTCATTCAGTCCTTCCTTCTCTCTATATATACCCTCTCTAACATACCTCTTTTATTCCTAAAGTTTTAAATACTAAATTTGAATATCAAACTCAGACTTCTGCTGAACTTAAAAAATCTGTGTATCTGAAGTAGAAGGCAGCCTTTGGTATTAAGTTTTGTCTGATAGGCATTCTTATGATGCTTATTTGACTGAAGCTACCATTTGGAATTTCTGGCCTCATATGCATGGAGAATTAGATAAAATAACAGATCTATATCACAGTGGATAAGAACTTGGGCTCTGAGGTTAGTTTTAATAAAATGTATTATTTGGTCTATAAATTTGATTTCTAGTAGAAATAAATTTGAGGCTTTAGTCCTATAGACTTAATCTAGAGCAGGGGTAGGCAACCTTTTTGTGTGTGCGTGCCAAAACCAGCAAAATCTCTGACTCAAAATTCTTCTGCATGCCAACCCTACTTTTTTGAGAACATGTTACGCCTACTTGATATCTCTAAGGTGTACGTATGTGAAGAACCTTGAAGAAATAATAAAATTCATTCGGGCGACAAAAACACAGTATATGATGATGAAAAATACATTTATTTTTTAATGTATACATGTACACTGATAGTCCGACAGAAAACTTTATGACTCCGTTTGATATTATCAGTGGGACTTTTGCTGCTGCATCACTGATGACAGAGATTTTACATCAGGTTTATATTTCGTGACCTTCAGAGATATGCACGAGCTACTACTTTCATCTGTCAGGCTACTCCTATTACGAGACTTAACAAAATTCATCACTGAGAACAAAGATTCACAAGCGTATGTGGATGAAACCAAAACACTGGTTGGATCTAGGAAGGCAGGGAGAGTTAAAGCAGAGGCATAGAAATTGCTCTTCCCCTCTCTCGTCAATCCATGTCTATGGTCTTTAAGGTAACTTGTTATGTAAAATTATTTATTTATCTAAGATGCACCTACACTGAATTTATCTGAAAAATAAAAAAGTCGATATTAGAAAAAAATTGTAAATGGAAGATTATAAGAGAGGGTTTCGCGTGCCAGCAAAAGTTACTGGCATGCCATGTTTGGCACACGTGCCAGGGGTTGCCCACCCCTGATCTAGAGAATGGTAGAATAGGTCAACAGTTCTTTACTTCTTTGAATTTTAACATTTTACCAGTGAAATCCCCCTGCCCCCTTTTCTTTCCTGGACTAGCAAGAATATTTTCATCTAACTCATTTAAAATTTTTACTTTTAACAGAAATTAGCAGAGTACGGAAAGACATGTACAACGACACATTAAATGGCAGTGCAGAGAAGAGGAGTGCGGAATTGCCTGATGCTGTGGGACCTATTGTTCAGTTACAAGAGAAACTTTATGTGCCTGTAAAAGAGTACCCAGATGTAAGTATGTTTTGTTTTATTCAATATTTTTTCTGTGTACATGCTTTGGAATGCGGTATATTTGATGGTAAACACTTTAGCATTGTCAGCCAATTTGAAATAATTTCATGAGAGGACTAGAGATGTGAATAATTTGGCATGGATAACTTTAAAAAATTCTAAGTATGTTTTCATCTGAATGCTGCTAGGTCACTTTTGGAAATGCACACGGTAAAGACTTAGTTTTAGATTTCAAATCAAGGCAAGAGTTATGTAAAGAGCTTTGGCCTGAATGTTCGAGAGCACTAAGTACAACTCTCAGCTCATCTGTGACCTGACCTCAAAGAAGCCACAGCCTGGGCCACATTGTCTTTTCAGTAAAATGTGAATTTGGACCATGTGACAGCTAAGAGTTTGTTCGGCTCTAAAATTTCTATGATAACAACTGTTTGCAACTTATTTTTTGTTTTTTTTAATCCCTTGCTCAACTATTCTCTATAAGCATTTTGTTGCAGATAGCCTCCTTGTTCTGTACAGTTCATTTATAAATAGCTCCAAACTCTTTGCCTTTTGTTACAAAGCCCTACTTGGTATGGTCCTTTCTATCTTTTTGGCCTTACTGTAAATGACTCCCTCTTTTTCAATACACTCTGTAGTTACCTTGACTCTTCGAACAAGTTGAGCCTGTTCCCAGCCTGACACCTTTCTGTGAGCTGTACACTGGTGGCTACTGGCTGGCTTCTTCTTGTCGTTAAGGTTTTAGCTTAAATGTCACTTCAGAGAGGCCTCTCCTGAGCATCCGATCTAGAAGCAATCTGGTTGCTCATTGTTTCACATTCAGTTTCTTTCTCTGAAATAGCTTTTATTAGCTGATATTTTTCTTATTTTTCTTTCTCTACCCAGCAAGGTATTTAAAGGTACTTAACTCAGGAACCTGTTTTTGTTATTAATTGCTGTTGCAGGTGTGCATGATATTGGACATAATAGGCATTAACTGCCTATCGATTAAATAAAGGCAGATTGGTGGCTTTTTGCTAGGTTTTATAGACTTTTCTGAAATATGAGAAAGAGTTGGCAGTATGCCGAAACCGGTTTGGCTCAGTGGATAGAGCGTCGGCCTGCGGACTGAAAGGTCCCAGGTTCGATTCCGGTCAAGGGCATGTACCTGGGTTGCGGGCACATCCCCAGTAGGAGATGTGCAGGAGGCAGCTGATCGATGTTTCTCTCTCATCTATGTTTCTAATTCTCTATCTCTCTCCCTTCCTCTCTGTAAAAAATCAATAAAATATATTTAAAAAAAAAAAAGAGTTGGCAGTATAAGGTCAGAAATTATGATGTGTAGTGTACTCTTAAAATTCAGTGGTTATATTTACAATATACTAATCTAGAGTGTCGTAAGTTGGAATAATGGAAAAAAGCTTTGATATTTCACAATTTGCTTTTCCAATACAATTTGTTATAAATTTAGCACATTTACTGTTTTTATAAGTAATTTTGGTTGCAAATATACAAAAATTATTGATAATGTAGGCAAAGAAAGAATTTGGGAGATAATTGGGTGTAGTAAAAAGGATTCGGACGTAATCAGGGCAGCTATGAGAATTTTAGGAAGACTTTGGACCTTCTCTGTTGCAAGCCTTACTCTTAACATAATTTGGAATCAATGCCTTCCAGACTTTATCTTACTTTAGATTCTTAGAGAATGTGTTTTGGGCCAATCTGCCATGATTAGGGACATACCCTAGTTATTGGAATGATTCCTAGAGATGAGAAATTGTGATTTGGGCAGCTGTCTCAACTGAAGTCAACTATTAGTTGGCATTTTATTGTCTCCTAAAAGGGGTCAGCCTTCTCATCTGCTTGTTTAGTCATTAACATAGAATTCTTTTAAGACCTTGTTAGAGCATATAACCTTGATCTGCTTGGTCCTCATTTTTCTTTAAAAAAAAGGGGGGGGGGTTCATAACATTGTCTAGATGAGTGGTTCTTAAAATGTGGTTCTAGGACTATGGTATCTAGTTGAATCAGAAACCCTGGTGGGGGAACCCCAGCAGTCTGCCTTCCACCCCCATAGAGGATTCTGATGCATTCAAGTATGAGCAGCACTGCTCTCATTTTATATCGTCAGAAGGTGGATAAGCCAAGCAGACAGGTGATGACATGTGGTCCTTTTGCCGGGCTTTTTCCAGGAGGCAGGTAGAGGGCAAACTAAACAATGTCTCTGCTTTTGTGAAACAGGCATTGCATTCACAGAGACAGACAGTAAGCAAATGAATATTTACTTCAGGCGCAGTCAGTGCTGTGGGGTAAGCAGATCCATGGTGAGGATGTGTTTATAGTAAAAAATGGGGGAGTGGGCATGAACATCACCTTGGGGGAGAACATTCCAGACAGAGTGAGCAAGTGCAGTGACTCATTGGCCATAGCATGTTGGGAAGGGTGGTAAGATATGAGGTTACAGAGTACGCAGAGGGGCCATACATATTATGTAGGGGCTGAGGGCTCCAGTAGGGATGTCAGCTACTATCCTGAGTAAAAGGAGAAGACATTCAGATGTTTTGAGCCAAGGAGTGAATGAACTTGGTTGGCTTTTAATAGATTCATTCTGGCTGCTGTGTGGAGAAAGGCCTTTGGGTGATGGTGGCAGCAAGGAGACTAACTAGGGAACAGGAGGGAACTTGAACAAGAGAATTTAGAAATGCTTGGATCCTACATAGATTGTTAACTTAAAGCCAATAGGACTTGTTGATTGAATAATGGGGTGTGAAGGAAAGTCATGAGTAGCTCAAAGGTTTTGACCCATTGGAGTTACAGGAATTGCCGATTCCTGAGCTAGGAAAGACTGAAGAGGAACAGGTTAAGGAGGTGGGGGTTCAGCAGTTCTGATTTAGAGGTGTTGAGTTTGAAGTCAGATATCCAGGTATAAGCATGTCAAATAGGTGGGTATATGAGTTATAGACAACTCTTAGCACCTCAAAATGTCTATTTTAACAAAGCAATTTAAATGAGAAAATTAGTTATAATTCATAGGAGAAAAAGTTTATTAATATAAAGCTATTTTGGTTCTCCAGGTAACTTTTTTTAATACCTTGATTTTAAATTTGTTAAAAGAATTTGTTTGGCCCTGGCCAGTGTGGCTCAGTTGGTTGGGCATCATCCAGTGCACCGGAAGGTTGCTTGGTTGTATTCCCAGTCTGGGCACGTACCGGTTGCACCTCCATCCCCGGTAGGAGGTGTGCAGGAGGCAGCCTATCATTGTTACACTTTCACATCAATGTTTCTCACTTCTCTCTTCCTCTCTCTCTAAAAATCAATAAACTATTCTAAAAAAAAAAATTGAGTTTGGCGAAATTGGGATCTGCATGTAGTTTTTGAGCTTTTCTTCTTTGGGGTTATTAATACACACCAAAAGAGTAGTACTGTTTTGTGGTATATATTAGGAACTTTATCTCACCTCTAAAAAATATAAATATCAAATAAAACAAGGGAGTCTGTCAGATTTTGGCAGTGTGGGAAAAGATTTATTTCAGAATTATGAATTAGATATTGGCCACTTAAATCTTAGAGGTCATCACATATGCTCCCCCATTTGTATATAAGCTTGACTTTGTGAGTGAATTCATTCCACTTGATTAAAAAATGCTTGTATTATTATTAAAGTTTCAAAGGGGCAGTGCTGCATAGTTGTCAAAAGTATGGACTCAGACCAAGATCTCTGGCTGGCTCTGCTATTTGTTTTCTGACTTTGGGCAAATTACTTACCATTTCTGGTCCTCATTTTCCTTACCTCTGTAATGGAGATAGTAATAGGGTTACTCTTCCACGGGGTTATGAAGAGTGAGAGATGAGTTTATGCATGAAAAGCATTTGGAAGATGCCTGTATACTGTGTAAGTGTTACCAGAATGTGAGCTCCTTGACGGTGGGGATTTTGTATATTTTCCTATCTCCATTTACCTACCTGGTAATGTTAGATGGACAATAAATATTTTTTGTGCATATCTTTGTGACAGCCTCATTCTTTGAAATATTGATAAATCTTTAAAAGAAACTTACGCATCTGCACATAGCACCTTGTTTATGGCAGTGTTCATTTGGAGCTCTGGTTGTGGGCTTGGCTGTGTATAGCTCTGGGGTAACAGGAGAAGAAAGTCTTAGATTCAGTGTTTCAGAAAGGAGGTGGTACGTATAATGTCCTTCACAGTGTTTTTTAATCAGAGGCTTGATGTGGGAATGAGAAGGTGGTATCAGTAGCCCATTGAAAATGTACTCTAGTGTGTACCAATCACATCCTGGGGGGAGGGATATTAATTCAATTGAGAAAGCTTAACATAGTGGAGATAATAGTGGGTTTTTGAGCTAGACAGGCCTAGATTTAGAATCCTGACTTACCCCCTTACTGGTGTTATTTGTCAACAGGTGCCACAGTAATGCTCCATAACAGGCTATCCTAAAGCACAGTGCCCTAAAATAACACAGATTGGTTTCTGTGCTCCTGAGTGTGTACTGTATGTTTGCTAAGGCTCTGCTGGTGAGGCTGAGCCGAGGTTATCTAGGCCTTGATCTAGGCTGGTTGCTGGTGGGTGTTCCTGTTGGACTCAGCTCCAAGTGGCAGCAGTTCATGGCAGGTCACTGGAGTGCCGGAGAGGAGCCAAATTGCCTAAGCACGTGTAAGGCTTCTGCTCTTGTCCCATCTATTAACCCTTTGCACTCCGCTGTCCCCTCTCAGGGGACATCGGAATTCTAGCATATCACTCGGATGTCCCCTCTCAGGGGACATGGCAGTTTATTAGTGATTAGGGAATTGAGTTATTTCAACGCAACTTTTTGAGACATGCATGTTTCCCTGAAGTTTTATCTTGAAATGGCACAAGAAATTAAATCAAAATATCGTAAAATTACTAAGATATATACAAGAAATGTCATCGGGTTTTGTGTCGGATTAAACAAACTACATATTCCCGATGTGGGACAAAGAAAACGGGACTGCATTGTGTGTTCTAACAGGAAAACACCTGGTGGCAGGCGTCAAACCACTTATTACTGTCAAACATGCGCTAATCAGCCTGCAATGCATATTGGGGAGTGTTACAAAACTTATCATACTGTACAAAATTATAAACAATAAAATATTGTTTTTTTTGCAAATATACATTCCTCGATGTCACCCAATTCATATAAGTCCAATATCATTATAATACGTTACTTGGTTCCAAAATTATACTAAATAATACGAGGGTCTGTAAATGCACGTTTCCGCCGCAAAGTAGCATCGAGTAGCTGGTAGCCAATGTCCAGAATGGTTCGGAGTGCAAAGGGTTAACATTCTCTTAGCTCAGCAATTGTCAGTTAGGTAGGTTTGGCCCCTCTGGAACATTTGGCGATGTCTGGAAATATTTTTGTTTGGCAAAACTTGGAGGGGTTACTAGTGGCATCTCGTGGGTAGAGGCCAGTTATGCTGCTAAACATCCTACAATTCACAGAACAGCCTCCCGCCACAAAGAATTAGCCTGCCTGAGATGTCGGGAGTGCTGAGATGAGAAACAGCATCATCAGGTCCCCTGGCCGCAGTGAGAAGGAAGTGGGACAGATGTTTGTGAGAATAATCGAGCCTGTCCCTTTGGTTTTGAGCACATGTTCCTTTTCTAGAGTCTGTGTTCTTGTCTATGAAATTAGAAGGTCTGGCTCAGAATTGTTTGGAGGCATCAAGATAACAAACGTATGGCATCTGATAGAGCACTCAATATGGTTCCCGTGAGTGAATAAGAAAAGAAATCCTACCCTTGAAAGAGCCCACAGTCTTATATGAAAGATAAAAGATATTGTATTAAATCATTTAATACTTAAGTTTATCATACATTCATAAAGTGACAGACACGAATGAAGATGAAAGTTATACATAGGCCATCAAACGATAGTTTGGCCCCTTAAGTTATTAAGGACTTGTTTGTGTCCATGGAGTGCTTATAAGCAGTGTGTGAATGGATTTAACTCTGACATAAGTAAAGATGTTATATTTCAATGAGCCAGTAATAATTCTGTCATTAAATGTTCCTAGTTATCAATTTTGAATTATTGAGTAATTGTTTTATAGGGTCTACCAGAGTGGTAGATAAATTTCAAATATGGCAAGGTCTAGCTATTAGATATTAGTTGTTCTGTGTATACATGAACAGATTAGATTGCTAAACTGTTTGCTTGGGATGTGATATGATGAAATTGTAGTGAGACTTTTCTCAGATTTTATATGAAGATATCTGTCTTTTCTGATGTTTGTAAAGTGGGTTTTAATTTTGAATGATTTTAGCCTTGAAAGGTATGTGTTGGATCTAGGCTATTATGATGACATGCATTGTCAAAGGTTTATAAGTTGGATAAATTTCTGTTCAAGTCTTTTTCAAGCTTATAGGATCCAAGCGTGGCAACTGTAGTAATATAGATTTATAATGTTATTCACAGTACTGTTGTCTCATAATAATACTCTTTGTTAATAGTGGAGCAAGAGTTTTATGTTACCTTTAAAAGGGTTTTCCTGGGTTTGCAGAGAAAATTTGGCTAGTTATAGCTTCTGAATTAGTATAGGTTTATTGCTGTTTTTTGTTTTTTGGGTTTTTTTTTCCCGTTTTTAAAGATTGTCACCTGCAAATTGGCAGATGAATTTAGTGAAGGTCATTTTCATTACTTTTGGTTTTGGTTTTGAAGTTTACTTTTTATATCACTCTGCAAAAATGTATTGAGAGCCTTCAAAGTTTAATAATGTTAAGAATAATAAGCCTTCTCAGAGTCTTAAATGCTGATACTTTCTTTTTAAAGTAATATGTTTTAATATTTAAAAAGCTAGCATTCAGAAGGACAAATTAAAAGATGAGGTTAGTTTTTAGGGAAAAATTATTGCTTATAAGCAAGTGTTTTCAGCCTCAGTTGAGATACAATTATGTCTGATTTTTCTATCCAAAAAGTTTGCTAAGATCTGCTCTGTTAAAATTACTGTTGTAAAAGATTTATAAATCAGTTAGATACCTAGTCCCAGGTATCTCACACCCATATCTTTCAGATTCTCACTGAAATAACAAAAGTAATATAATACAAACTTGGAGAGAAACCTGCTTCTCAGTGCTATTTATAGTTTGGAAACATTGAGGTGTTTGTTGGATATTCAGGGGAAGGGAGAGGTGCTGGTCTGCTCTTGGCCCATCTGAGAGAGCAGTGTCTGCGTCACTGACAGTCGTTCTCCTCTTAGCCTCCGCCCTCCAGCACTGGCAGTGACACGGGAAGGTGATACCACTCTTAAGTTGACCACCCATCTTGGTGCCGCTTATATTAGGTGACCTACATTTATTTTGTGAGTGAAAAACTCATCATTTATGCCTTTTCTTGGTTTGAATTTGGTGAGCAGACAACTACCGTAGTTTTTGATAGAACCTGCCTCAGTGCACCCTAGAGACATTGAAATCAAACTTCTAAATGAGAATCTTTTGAACTAAATATAGTTACTTATTTCTTTGGGAAAGTATATTGTATGTCTTAATAATAAACCCAACTCTTTAGAACAAAAGAGTTTATGTATAGATTAGGGACTTCTGAAATCTAGTTTTGACTCCTGTAGAAAACTGCTTTTCCCAAGTCCAAGAACAATAGCGTTAAACAGCCTCCCTAGCATAAGTCTGTCCATCTCTCTGTTTCACATTGGCATGATAATTTTTCTTCATTAATTGGTAAGGAATTTATTGAGCTTAAAATGTGTCTGTTTTATTGTTTGAAATTATAGAACAGTGATCGTTTTGATTAGTTTCTTTTTTATTTGTATGGCTATTTAAAGCAGTATAAATTTGCAATTTTTAAGGATAGATAAAAAGAAAAATAAATTTGCAAATTTATTAGGATCATGAAGGCTAAAGAAGAGATCTGAGTATAAAGCAGTAAAATGTTGGTGTCATTCTTCCAGAAGGTTGTGTGTGGCCTATGATAGGCACCTGGCACCGGAATAAGAGACATAATCCTTGCTCTCATGGTACCGTTATAGCTACAGGGCCTAATCTAAGGCAGTGGCAGTTGAAATGAAGAAAAGGGGACAGATTAATGAAAATCTTAAGATTTCCTAGTCTGTTACCTGTGGAGACTAAGAATGAGAGAGGGCCTTACTGATGGTGCTGTTCATTGAGAACAGAGAATATAGAAGACAATGGTTTTATAATTAACATTGTAGAGGAATCAAGAGGAAGAGATGATAAGCATACCATAGTAACAGAATGTCATTTAGTTAAAAGCCACTGAAAACTGAGTTGTATTGAACGAGGGTAACATAAGACAGTTATCAGGAGGTCAGGTAGGACTAAAATTTGTGCCCAAAACATATCACTTTCAGAGCTGAATTAATAATTTTGTAGCAATGTGTGAGGCAGGTAATATTTATGCAGCAAAACTTAGGAAATCAATTTCAGAGAGCTTACGCACTATTTAATGAATGGTTAGAACACATATTTCTTTTTTTTTTTTTTTTTTTTTTTTTTCGAATTAAAGAGTCACATTTATTGCAATCCGGGACTATGAGGGGCCATTCCCCAAATCTCATAGTGATAAGATGGCCGCAACACCAGGTTTATATAGGCAAAGATCACAAAGGTATTGATTACATCCCAGGGTTTGGAATGAGGAACCTGATTTGCAAAAAAGCAGTTTACAGAAGCAAAGCAATTTTGTAGCAATGTGTGAGGCAGGTAATATTTATGCAGCAAAACTTAGGAAATCAATTTCAGAGAGCTTACGCACTATGCAAAAAAGCGGTAGAACACATATTTCATCTCCTTGACTTATATTCTGGGTCTGAGGTGACACTTGTAAGCTCAATCTTGAATTAAATAATCATATTCTCCTTTCTCTTTTTTGAAGTTATACATATTTGTCATTGGAATATTCATATAAATGGCTCAATTAAGATAAAAAGGATGTGTATGATGCTTATGAAGACAGTGATCCCAATCCATAAAGACAGATGAAAATACTGAGAATGGCACGGTGTGGTTACATAGAAATAGTGTAATGATATATTATGGGATGTAGGTAAAGAAGACATTACAAAAACAATAACTGAATCTGAAGAGGGTTGTTTTTTTTTTCTAGTTCTTTTTTCTAAGAGAAATAGGAACATCAGTGATGAGAGAAAATCATTTGATCGGCTGCAGGAGGCCAGGCAAAAGTTTTTATAAGCTTTCTATTAAACATTTTGAATGAGCAACAAGAATGAGAAAACTGAATGTGAGTTCTGATGCGACCAGGGTATAGGTTTACGGTCTTTAGGAGAAAGGTATTATACTATGCTGATTAATCTAGGTGTTCTAGGATTTGGGCTACTTTTGTAACCTGTCATGTATTAAATATAGATTATAATGGTAACTGCCTTCCAGGGTTACCCTCATTAAGGGACTTAATGCATGTAGAGTTGCCAAGCATTAGAACCTGGCTCATACCGGAACACTCATTAATAAAACATACTTCTACTTACTCAATACCTAAGAAATAGAGAGTGACATGGTCTTTGTACTCATGATATTTCTGTATTGAAATAGAAAGTGGAAATCATAGTTTTGTTTTTATGACATTATATGTCATTTGGAATTTATCCTGAGATCAGTCAGCCAGGCTTAACCATTTGAGAAATTTCTGAAATGTATTAAGAGTTCTTGTGCTGCATATGACTTAGTGAGTGATTTATTACTAGTGGATGAAAAAAAAACTTATGATTTCTGTGGACATTTTTTAAGTTGTATCATTCAACAATTTGAACAAATATTAGTTTCTTCTATGTGCTGTATGTTGTGTGAGGTACTGTGAAGTGTAAAAATAAATTAAAAAATCAGGTGCTGGTTCCTGACTTGGGAATGGCCTGCCACAGATCTTGGCATTCCATGTGATAGGGGCTCATTGAGGCTGGATACAAAGCACTCTGAGATGGTCACTGTGGAGGAGGAGAAGAAAAAGTACAACTGTCTAGAGCAGAGGTCGCCAACCGGTGGTCCGCGGACCACTGATCATCTGTGGGGTCCGAAAGGTTGGCGACCACTGGTCTAGAGGTGAGAATAACAAGGAAATCACAGAAGAAACGTGAGCTCAGTATTGTGTAATGAGAGACATTTGACATGGTTGGGGAGAAGGAAGGACAGAAGAAGGTGTTACAGAGAACAGTGAATTGCTTATGTGTCTGAACAGAAAGGTGGTAGCAAAATAAAGGTCTGAAAAGAAGTTTAGAATCTTTTAAAGGGTTTTGTGTGTAATAAGAGTTTGTATCTTGAACTGTCATATATATTGTCATATACTTATGTCATAAAACTCTTGTTGGCTTTTATTGCCTCATATTTTTATTTTAGTTGTCTAGGTAATTTTTCCCCAAAGACTTGTTATATAGCTTCTAGACTAGAGGATATTTTCTTATTCACCTGATTAAAAAAAAATGGTTTTAGATTCTTTCCCAATTATGTTTATACTCAAAAGATGATTTGTCATGATTTAGGATCTCTAAATTCACAGATGTCCGGTTCTGGTTATTACTGGTTACTGTTTTCCCCCTTTAAGCTGCTGGTGCCTGTTCTTGCATAGCCAACAGAAGATGTGTATAAAGTTCACATATATGTGAACAGTTTTGCAAAATGATTTCTATACTAATTATTAGGTAGCATAAGAAGACATATTTGGTTGCTTATCTAGAATTAATTTGAAGGTAGAAAAAGGAATAAGACATTTGTCTCCCCCAGATGAAGACATTTTGATATATTCATTCTGGTACTTTTAATTAAAAACAGTTGAATAGTCTTCACTTAATGTTATCCATAGGTTCTGTGACTTTAAGCAAAATAAGGAATAATGAAACCAATTTTTACCATAGGTTAATTGATATAAAAAAGTGGTAAGTTCCTAAGGTATCTCATCAATGTTACAGAGAAACAACATTGAACAAGATGATGTTATTTGAGGACCTGTGGTACTGCTAAATAGCCATAACTCTTCTCTCATCTTACACACTTCCATAAGATAGGCTCGCTGGTGTTGATTACACTTGAAGTGGTTCATTTTTTTTTTTTTTTTGTCATTTGCTAAAGTAAAAGGCTTCATCAACAAATATACATGTGTGTGTTTCATACCTGTTATGTCACTTAAGTGATACAATGTAAGGTTTGTAAGGTATCTAACTAAAATTCACTTTAGAAATACTAGACACACTATTTAGAAACATTACTAATCTGTAGAAAATAACCCAAAGAAATGCATATTTTTATAGAATATTCCAAAGTTTTAAGCAGAAGTTACTCTTTAACATTTCTTAAAAGTGTTTCATTGAAATGCTTTTGGTGATTCATTTTTTTATTAGTTACCTGTTTTGATAGCCTGTCACAGGAAGTTTTATCTTAATTGTAGATATCTTAAAAGGTTAATGGAAAAACTTACCATAATGCTTCTTTATATTGTCATTGGTAGAAATCTATTGATTCTATTTAAAATGAAGTGAGCATCAGTGAATAACACTAGACATAATTGTTGTTAACCTCTTCTTTAGGCATAAATGTAGTTGAGTCATGGAAAGGTCTGTACTTAAAATGTAGGGCTAATGAATGTCTTTTTTCTCTCTTGTTCTTATTTGGGTGTTTAAAGTTGCAGTTAGCCCCGGCTGTATGAAATTATTATTTTTGAATGTGTTGTGACATTGTTTTAATTGCATGAAGCTGCAGAACTAGCATGATAAATCAACACAATGAATTTTAATGCAAGGCAAATGATATTAAATTGGCTGCAGTAGACAAAGCAGCTGCTATGATTAATTTTTTCATTCTCTGCTTACAATATTCTGAGGATGACCTTGACAGTTTCTACTGTATTAGAATCCCAGTGGTATGCACTTTAATACACTTGAGCTTTGTTGTTCTTGGGTAATAAAAATTGGTTCATTTTTAAGGTTACAAAAATTTTGTGTTATAGATGTAATATGTTGGTTTTGACTGCTTTTAAAACATTGCTTATTAATAAGTAATAACTGTAAGGATTATTTAGCTGTGGTGAAGTCTTTTTCTATATAATTCTAATTCCATGGTTCCAGCAGAAGAGGAAATCTTAAAAGTGGCAAGAAGAGGAAAAGGGGTACCTTCAAGGGAGCAACAGTTAGGTGGATGAGAGTGCAGGGCTTTAGGTCGGGTAAAGAGGTGAAGTACTCTCTGCTGGGGAACTAGTAGGGATAAGGGATAGTATGTAGAGGTGGATCAGGCACATTTCAGAATTGGGGAGCTTGTAGAGCTAGATCAAGTGCTTAGAGGACAGTCTCAACCTCGGATGGAAAACGTTGTATCAAAATCTGAGGGAAGAGAGGACTTTTCCAGCCGTCCTCATGCACCACCCATCTTTCATTTGTGCGTCACTTAGGATGTGGGGATGCTGGTCAGCAACTTCGTGAGCGGAGTAAGAGCCATGGAGGCACAGAAGACTGAAGAAGGGCCCTAGCTAAGCCTTGAGAGCAGTGACTGCTAGCATATGACTTTATGTAATGACGTGCCAGCAGTGGCTCATAAGCAAGGAAAAAATAGGAAGCTGTATGCATACGAATCATTACCTTTGGATTTTTGTGGAAGTGATGGTATTTTATCTCATATGCAGACTATATGTGAGTGAGGAAAATTTACTTTTCAGTTTTCAGAGTTAATCTATGTCTTGCTTCCTCCACTCTCCCTTTGAAAGATAAACTTCTGTATATGAAGGCTAGAAGTTTCTGTTGAGGGATGCTAATTCTTTATTTATGCAATTATTTTTATCACTCCCCTGTCCATGAAAAGAGTTAAGCCTCCTTGCAAAAATAGTATAAGTTAAAGGTAGAAATGGGAAAAAGAAAATAAGTGTATAGGTATAAAACTTGTAAGGAATGTGATGAAAAAGCATTTACTTTCAAGACTTAAATGTTTAGTATAGGGTGGAATCCAAATTTGGCCACCAGAGTAGAGTTCTGACAGGCAGCCCAAAAATATGGTCTCTGAACAGTTGCTTGAGAGAAAGTATAGCTCGTTAGATAAGTAATAAGAATTTTCCCCAAGGATTTTAGTTAAAAAAACAACAACAAATATTATTTAACATAATGAACAGTTCCCTGAACACCATCATTACAGAGTTTTGTAAAAGACATTCGCATTCTTGTGTGGTATCTAAGATTTTGTTACATGCTTTGGTTTAGATTACATGTTAATGGACAGTTCAGTGTAGTATCTTTTTCAGGCAAATGTATTGTTCCTAATTTATAATTTGTATTAATACATATGAAAATTTATTGCTAAACATTGAGCTATTATAACACCCCTCCCCCAAACTTGGCAAGAAATTTATAAGGACTCTTAATTTATTTCAACTTACTATTAAAAAGTATTTCATTTGAGCAAGTAAATATGTATTTTAAAATAATTTTAATATCTATAAATTCAAGCAAGAGAATAATGTATGATGACTTTTTTTCCCCCCAGTTTAATTTTGTTGGGAGAATCCTTGGACCTAGAGGACTTACAGCTAAACAGCTTGAAGCAGAAACGGGATGTAAAATTATGGTCCGGGGCAAAGGCTCAATGAGGGATAAAAAGAAGGTAAGTTTTTAAAAATGGAGGCAAGTCTTTCTGTGAATAATTTAATTAAACTTTTGCATTCTAATAAAATATCAGGTCTTTTGTGTATAAAGCACTACACATTATTTCATGTCAGAAGCATGAACATTTTAAAGGTGGTGTCATGATTTTGCCCTGCTAATTATCATTTTTTATTTAGCCAACTAAATTATCACTCAGTCCGTCTTGTTAACTTACTTTGGTCTTTATAATCCAGGAGCTTCCAATTTGGGAATTAGTCAAACTGTAATGTTGTATATATAAAAGTATGTAACTAAAACTTTGGGAAATCTAAAATGTTTGAGATTTATATGAGAACAGTCAAATAAATAAGTTTGCATGTATGTCAAATCATTTGTAGAATTAGTAAACAGAAAAAGAAGGCTTTTAACTAGCCTCAGTTTGGTTTCATCAACATTCTGTGTTGATCACAAGATTTCTAGACATTTTACTTTAAAGTATATTGTGTCTGGTTTTTGTTTTTCTTTCTACCTCTTGTTTTTCTAGTTTAATTAATAAAGACCTAACTATCTACTTTAAATACTGTTTTTAGGGAGGTTTTATTTGCCTAGTTTCCTTTTGTCGAGTGAATACTTTTGATTTTTTATTTGTGTAAAAAATGTTTGACTTATTTTTTTTAAATAACCTAGATTTTATTGCCAATTGATGAAACTTATTGTTAGGAAGGGTTGTTGTTTTTTGTTGTTTTGATTTTTTTAACATATTGCCTCGAGAGGGCTATCAAATGACACCTGTGGTCAGCTTATGTTGCAGTATGTGCATTGAATTGCTTTGTGGAGCTCATGGAACCAACACCAGACCTAAAAGGTATTCTCACTTGATGCTGATACGCTGCTTTTCTGAGCTTCCCACCTCGTTTTGTTTAAGCTTTCTCATTGACCAAATCTCAATCACTCTTTTCTCCCTGTAGATAAAATAGTAGCTAAAAAGTTGGGGGTAAAAAAATCCTCACTGATATTATCTTTTAATCTTATAGCTTTTTTTTTTTTGTCATCTGAGTTTAAAGATACTTTGAGGCAAGCTTGTGAGTTCCTCTTCAGTATATTTAGATGTATTTAAGACATTTTATTAGGATCTTAAGTATTAGATTCTAGATTCTGATTCAATTAGGTGACATGCATTTTTGTGTTGCCATGCAGTTTTGGTTCCCACGCTTGCACTTAGGGTTGCATGGGCATTAAGTGGTGCTACTTTCATAGCCTGGTCACAAGGAGATGAAACCTCCACAACTGAGGACAAATAAATCTTCACCAAAAGGTGATTGTTTCTGCTAGTTTAAAAAGCTACTGTTACCAGGCAGTTAACAAAACATGTTTTTTCCTCTTCTCCGCTTCTGTTAATTCTGTAGTAATGTCCTGCGCTTATGGCACTGGTGCACACATAGACACTGTGGACAAGAGCTTACAAGTGTGTAGTGAGACGCGATGAGTCTGTGTAACTAGGATTGAACTTGTAGCCTGAAAAGCATTTTCTGCTCTCTTTGGCAGAAGAACAGAATGGTTAGGAGAGTGAGTTCTGCAGCCAGATCACTTAGGTGTGAATCCTGGTTCTGTCACTTCGGTTTTGTTGGACAGATTAATCTCTTCATGGTTTGTAAAGTGGGACTAGTAATGTCACTTATCTCTTATGGTGGTTGTGAGAGTTCAATTAGTTCTAAAACACTAGGAACTGTGTTTCAGTGTATAGTAAGTGATCAATTAATGTTAATCATTGTTCTTGATAAGTTTAGCTAACACTGTTTGATAGTACATTTTGTGTTTAAACTCATAGGTTTAGTTTTTTAAACTCTGGAAATGACAGCACTTGCTGTTTTGTGACCTTTGAATGTCCTGTATTCTCATGGCTTTTCTATTCTGTGTCTCCGGGTGGTGTGTCCATATCCTGTCTTGTCTACTTTGTTCTTAACCTCAAGTAGAAGCAAATTCACACATTTTATTTATTTTTAATTTGTACTATTGTCTACTAAAATTTATTAAAGCTTACAGAATGTACATGCAGGGTAATATTAAAATAGGACACCAAAAATTGGCTATAGATTACATTTTTAGTTTTATTAAAAGCTACAGGTGAACATACCTTGGGCATATCAAGTTAATTGGAATGGCTTCCATTATGTTCAGTATTAGCGTATGTGAATTCTGTGAAGAATTTATAGATTTAGAATGCTAGGAGTGCTTTATATAATCTTAATTTAAATTGATTACACATAATAAATTAACCAGATCTTCTTGGGTTATGCTGTAGTTTATTTATTGAGCTGTTAAAAATGTTAATAATAGTAAAGTCAAAATGGAAAGTACTACTGTTTGTTTGTTGCCTGTTATTTTGAAAAAAGACAATGACAAACAGATGGAGACAAAAAGAGGTATTGATGTAAAGAATAAGCCTGGTTGAGGTATATTTCTGGTACTTCAAAGGAAAGTCCATTGACTACTTTTTTTTTCCTGTAGAGTTGTCAATTTATGCCAAGTGAAGAAAGCTAGAGATTAAATATCATTTTATTTCTTATGATTGAAATGCTATTTATTGATCTGAGTCACAAGGAGATGAAATCCTTTACTCGTCTGGTAAACTCAGTATTTATGGAGTATTTTCTCCGGTGTTTGATGAATGCCTGCCACATGGTAGGACCTGGAAAAAACTATCTGGGAAGGAATACATGTTTCATTCAGGTAATACATGGAGGCATAGATGCCCTCCTGCCCTGACGCTCCAGGTCCCCATAAAATATTTTGTAAATAGAGAAAATTATAAACCCTATGTGCTTTAATTCTGTTGGGAAGATAGTCCTGTATCTTTCTAAGCTGCTGGTTTGAAGCAATGGAATGAATATGCCACTTCAAACTTTATTCTCTTGGATTGATATTACTTTAGTAGTATTGATGGCCACAATAGCATTGATTTTGAATAAAATGAAACTTAAGAGCAGGAACTGCACTCAGACTTCATGAGAGGCGTGGAAGCTTGTCTGTGCCAGCCAACATGGGGCACTGCTCATCTTCAGCAGGTGGACCGGGCTTGTCTCTGTCATTAAGTATATGGTAACGGGGTCTGCCAGTGGAAGCCAGTGTCTTATGGATAGTCCTTTTGAATTATAGTATACTCTGTATCATGAATTATTCTAAGTACTTTACACATATTGAATTGATCTGAGTTTTATTATTTCCATTTTGTAGGTGAGGAAACTGAGGCTCAAGGTGGTTGAGTAATTTGCTAAAGGTCAGCTGCCAAAAAGGTAGCAGTCAAAATTTGAACCTAATCTTCTAATTATAAGCCATTTCTAAGAGTGAAATCAACCTAAGAAATATTAGAAGAACTTAAATATTGAGTCCTCTAAACTTTAACTAGGAAGTCAGTGTGGTTCCTTTTTGGGACCACAAATAAGCTTTTTGTTTATTCCCTCAGTGATAATATATTTTGAAAATTTTCTGTGCATCATTCTTTTTATTTTCAGAAATCCTTCCTTTAGACAGGATTTAATCCCTTGTTTACTGATGGGAAACAAATACTTGAACAGATTAGAGGTGCTAGAGAAGTAATTTTGAGGACAGAATACGATTGATTTTTTTTGTAGGGTTTTTGTGTGTGTGTGTGTGTAGTTTTTGCAGGGGCCGCATGAAGGGCTGTGGGAAAATGTCGAAAGAATGGTCACCTTCAAAAAACAGGTGGCAGTCGAAACTAGTGTAGCAGATGAAAACATGCGTCATTAGAATGGAAGACTGATGTGTACACAATTAGATCCTGGATGAATTATTGTGGAGAACAGTTACTACAGTGGTAAATGAAGTACACCGTTGGAAATCTTTAGGAATGGTCTTCGTCGGGAACACTTTGGAGACTTTTCTTATCCACATCCATTAGTTTTCTGAGACCCCCTGTCATAAACAGGAGGAGCTAAGAAGCCATGCCTGTGTTGGCCAACGGTGTTGATGGGTGAAATGTGTACAGTTGATTAAAGCCAGTTCAGTCAAATGTTGTGTCTTCTGGAAACTCCCAGTGAGACTCAGCAATTCCAGTGAGAGCTCTGTGCTTGAAGTGAAGGAATGTGCACTCCGAGGGTCAGATGGCCCTTCAGGGCTGCTAATCCCAGTGCCAGATGGTAGCTGCTGCTGCACAGTGTGTAGTGTCTTATTCACACCATCAACAGCCTCAGAAGATAGTTTTACGCTTCCAGCCATGGAGGCGTAAGGAGGAGAAGTAACTTACCCAGCCCCTTGTTTCTAAATAACAACTGCACAAAATTCAAACACATGAGACGTTCAGACTCTACAAGTTATTCTCATGAGATTTGGGCTTTGAATTTAATTCAGTTTTTAACTTTACATTTGTTTCCTAAATATATTTACCCATAGAGTCTCTTTTTTAAGAGATGTTTCTATAACTTCTTGAGAAAGTACATTGTTTTGTGGAATATGATTTATGAAATGTTAGAGAAGGCATATTTTATCATTGTAAACATAAGTAGACTTTTTAATATCATTTTACATGCTATTTTTCATATATGTATATTATACATTTTCTTAAATATCTCACATTTCTATTTTTTATGGTTAATATTTATTTTGATACGTGATATTTTTAGGAAAGTTTAAAAGCACAAATGATCTGAAAAAAAATTAACTGTACCTGATCCTTTCTCTCTAGATCAGTGGTTCCCAACCTGTTTTTGGCCATCCCCCACCTAAGCATCTCTAAAATCCTGAATCCCCCCCCCCCCCGCCCTGTGACATACAATTCTTATTCAAAAAGTGAACTCCTGTTCACATGGAGAAAGCCTAAAAGGCCATTGACTTGGTCTAAACAAGCTTCTAAAGAACATGGCATCCATGAAAGAGAAAAATAAAAGAATGAACAGTTGAAGCACTGAGGAAGAAAACACTAAGAAATTGTTAAAAAAAAAATGAAATGGTATGAAAAATAGCAAATAGTTTTAAAACATAATAGAGAACTGAAATGCATAAATATATCACAATATATATTTATATGCTGTATATGAGGCCTCTAGAACCATAAGAAATGCAAAAAATTTACTGTTAATAACTCATTCTCAAATTGCCCCCTCCCTGGGAGGGGGCGTGTCCCCATGTTGGGAACCACTGCTCTAGATGCTACTCTTGTTGACTGTTTTGGTATGTCTTCTTGTAGATTGTTCTTCATGAAGTTATATGCATGTTCACATGTGCTATTGGATGTGTATCATATTATACATGATGCTTTATCATTAGCGTTTTCTCCTGCAGCTCTATTCTGTCCTGTGTCAATTCACCAAATAGTTGAGCTTTAGAATGTCTTAAGACTTTGTGCTGGGTGATAGGAAGCACAAGTTTTTGGTGGACATACTAAAGTGGCTGTGATCAATATGACACAACATCAAGTATAAGCATGTTTCCAAATAGCCTGTTGTATTTATCTCTGAATACTTAGTTTTCTTTTAGCAAAGGTATAGTTTGTTTTAAAAACTTTCATCATGGTAAATTTTAAATAATATTTATTCATCACCCAGTGTCAGCATTGCCTGTCTCTTTCCATGTGTGCCCTCACTCCCCCTTCCATTCCCCCAGATGATTTGGGGAGTAAATTCCAAACATAATTTCATTTGTAAATATTTTATTAGTTTCTAAAATAGAAAGGCTCTTTGTTATTGTGTTTGTTTTTTTTATCACATTTTCTTTATGTCATCAAATACCTAGTCAGTGTTCAGTTTCTTCCTGTCTCATAAATGTGCATTTAAAAAAGTTTGTTTGAATGGCGTTCAAATGAGGGCTATAGATGACATAGCAGTTGATTGATAGGTCTCTTAATGTCATTCTCCCCCTCGGCCCCATTTCTCTTTGCAGTTTATTTGTAGAGGCGCTGAGCTCTTTGTCCGGAGCTGATTGCATGTTCGTGGTGGTGTTTAACACTGTTCCCTGTATTCCTTGTAAATGGTAGTAAGGAAGTTTTCCCCGCAGTCAGATCTCCTGCCCTCCCTTCCTCATTTTCTCCCTTTCTGAAGAATATTTCACAAGCAGTGTTGTGGTGTTGGCACATAAGATCCAGTTTCCTCTCTGATTTTAGCAATCATTGGTGATTGTTTCTTAGGCTCTTTTTCAGAAGGAGTTACAAAATAGCTATATCCTGTTTTCTTCATTCCTACCAGCAAGATTTACTTTCATAGGAAAGGCTGAATAAATGCTCAGTTCCTATTCACTAGTTTTAAAATAGAGAGTTGGTTCCTAGGAACCCTGCAAAGGTGAAAAGAGTGTTTTCTTTTGAGTATCATTCTGAATGCATTGAAACAGTTTTGATGTGTTTCAGTTCTTTGCAATTAATGTTTTTAACTAATTATGATGTTTGGCCTGTGGGCATCTCTTCCAGTTCACCTCAGTCCTTTTGACACACTTGTAGTAGTTGTGGCTAGTAACTTTGCTTTCTGGAGTACTACCATAGTCCATGCTCGCCTTTTACTATTTCTTCTCCAGAACTAGAGTCAGCCATTTCTTTAAGAAGCCTTGGTACTGTTAGTGGAAATAGCATTTAGAGGTTGCACTCGGGGCTGTAGCTATGCTCATTATTTGTAGACCCTTTCAGCACAGAGAGAGGAGATTCATACACACACAGTCACACACAGGAATATAGATACATTTCTACACATTCATTCTTATTCGAAACCAAGTTCACAGTATTTTATTTAAGTGATCTTTTTAACTGTGTTGTCTTTCCATCACACTGAAAATCCTGGTTCCTAATGATTCATTTACTTTTATTCTAAAATACACAAAACATGCCAGAATTACAATAAGGACACTAGCCAACAGCACTGTCAGGGGGAAATTTTCTGCAGTTTTTGTTACTTTCTTTGGTTGTTTTTTCTTTAATTGAATTGAGAGGGGGGGGGGGGGGAGAGGGACACATCGATAGGGATGGAACCTGCAACCCAGGTTTGTGCCCCAACCAGAAACCAGACCCAGGGCCTCTTAGTGTACGGAAGCCCAGCCAACCAGCACAGCAGCCAGGGCAGCAGCTCGTACACATGAGAGACAAATTACTGTGTTTGAAAACAGTAGCTATTGTTGTATAAGTTCGGCCATCATATGGGCACAGGTAAGCTCATTTGTTGCACCTGGTTTTCAGTTTTAAGAATTGCTTAAATTATTCTTCTATTACTTGTAACATTTACAATGGTTTCCAAGTCAAACGTATAATGTAGGAAATTTTCAGAGAAGTTTAGCTTTTATTTCTGGTTGCTTTATTTATTTCCCCCTGTGCCGTTTGTGTAAATTTTTAATGTAGTTTTTGGTTTAGCCTTCCATTTCTTTTTTTTTTTATGTAAAGTTACAGAAGTATGACAATTGTGTATTGTATGTGTGTAGTTTCTCTTTTTTCATAGATCATTATGTATTCTATACTTTCCTACACCTTGCTGAGTATATATTTACTTAATGGTATATTGTTGAGATCACTTAATTGGGAGTATATAAAAATAGTTTTATTCCTTTTAATAACTTCACCATATCCGATTGTGTGGATATACCATGAATTATTTCAGTATTCCCCTGTTAATGGACATTTGAATTGATTCTAGGCTTTGTTGTTAAACATAGGCAGAGTGCTGCCTTGAATAGCTTCATATGTACATCTTTACCTGTATTTGCTAGATTATATTTTGGTTAGAATTCTAGAAGTGCTATTACAATATGTCATTTTGCTAGGTAGGGCTAAATTCCTATTTCTAAGGGCTCTTATTTTGCATTACCATGAGCAATCAATTTAACAGATTCTCCAACAGATTTAAACTTTTCTGTTTTATGAGATGTTAAAGACATTGTTTAAGAATCTATTCCATCAGTGTGTGTGTGTGTGTGTGTGTGTGTGTGTGTGAGAGAGAGAGAGAGAGAGAGAGAGAGGAGAGAGAAAGAGAGATCGATCCAAGGTCATTGCTCTTGTGAACATTGCAACCATCTCTGGTTTCCTAGTTAGTCATTTACTTGTAATATGTTGCTATTTTCCCCATCAAGCCCATTTAATATAATGGTTAGACATAGTTGAAATGGTATTATTGTAACAGGGCTTAAGGTACATTATAATCATAATAAATTTCTAGTTGGGCCTAAGATACTAATTACTATTTAAAATGTTTTCAAGAGGAAAAGTAATATGATTTTCTATTAGATTACATACCCTTTTTTCAGCTAGGATTCCTCATATGAAGCACAGAACTTAGAAATTCTTCAGTTTTACTGAGTGGTTCATAACGAGTATCATCATAGAAGTGTAGGGGAGAAGTAGTCATCTATAATTTATGCCTTGGGCCAGGCATTAAGACTTGATTCTCTTATAACCCTATGAGGAATGGTTTTTTTCCTCTACTTTATTATTATTTTTTTTTAAAATTGACTTTAGAGAGAGGAAGGGAGAGGGAGAAAGAGAGAGAAACATCAGTGATGAGAGAGAATCATGGATCAACTGTCTCCTGCACACCTACCAGGGATCCAGCCCAAAACCCAGGCCTGTGCTCTGACCAGGAATGAAGCCATGACCTCCTGGTTTATAGGTTGATGCCCAACCACTGAGCCAAACTGGTGGGCTTTCCCTCTCCTTTCTATTTCTCCCTCGTATACCTCCTTTGCAGTCAGAAGAGACTGAATGAAGGCCGCAGGCAAGTGACTAGGCCTTAGCTTTGTCTAGAACAGTGATCGGCAAACTCATTAGTCACCAGAGCCAAATATCAACAGTACAACGATTGAAATTTCTTTTGAGAGCCAAATTTTTTAAACGTGAACTATATAGGTAGGTACATTGTTATTAACTTAATTAGGGTACTGCTAAGCTGGCCTTTGCTAAAAACGTCCTCAATCTCATTGAGGTACATTCGCTGAGGTCGACCCCTTCCAACTCTCCCATCCACACTCGTCTTGTAGACTTGTTTCGTCTGTCTCCTTTCCGAAAACCGACTTCTGCGCATGGGCCACGAAGTTTCAATCGCACTGTACGTGCGCGCCCGCACGTGGTATATTGTGGAAGAGCCACACTCAAGGGGCCAAAGAGCCGCATGTGGCTCGTGAGCTGCGATTTGCCGACCACTGGTCTAGAAAGTTCTTCTTTGTGTTGAGATAAAATCTTTATCTTGGAAACTTAAATTCTTTGATCTTAATTTTACTTCAAATTCAAAACAAATATATTCTCTTGAACCTTAGAGCCTTTGACGTATTGATTACAGTATTTATGTACAGTGGGGCCTTGACTTACGAGTTTAATTCGTTCCGTGACGGAGCTTGTAACTCAAATTACTCGTATGTCAAATCAATTTTCACCATTACAATGACACGTGATGCTGGGCTGATGTTGTGGCGTTCACTGTGAAGTTCGCTGCGCCAACTAGCGGTGGGGTATCTGAAGCTGGCTCGTAACCCGAATTTTAGCTCGCAACTCAAGGCAAAAAATCAGCCAAGAGACGGCTAGTATCTCAAAACTCGTTAGTTGGGATACTCGTAAGTCAAGGCCCCACTGTATTAAAGACATCCTACTGGAGCTATAAACTCATTCCCAAGTAATTTGAGACTTTCTTTTTCAGTGTAATGGGATATGACATTTCATTCAACCTCAAGTGATTGATTTGCTTTTGTTGTGTTGTTTTTTTTTTTTTAAGTGAAAGTAGTTTAAATCAGTGCTTTTCAAATAATCTGAAATAAAAGACCATCTCAAAAAAGTAAAATCTAATAACATTTCTTATCAGAAATGGAATTCCTAAAATATGTAAATTTAAACCGATTTAGAACTTTTTATGTCACAGGCAAAATTATCCAGTTAGAATGCTGTAACTGTTTCTCACACAATCCTGATTTCTATACGTGGAAGCTACACTGCCAAGCAGCACTGGCTGGAATGGTTGAAATACCAGCTTGTCACATGATCTGCTGGGTTCTCAGAACTGTAAACTAGCCCTGGGGTCCTCTCTTCTGCTTCTGTCCACTCTTCTCACCCTCTTGTTTTTGCTGTGCATATTTTTAAAATAAAATTTATGTTAGAATATTGACATTTTTGTTCATTTGGTTACAAGTTCATGAAAATTCAGTGTTTTTTCAGATTGGATAGTGTTTCCATACACTTACAGTAGAGTCACTGCCCACATTGATTAACAAAGATATGAAGGATTAGAAATAAACACTGTACTATTATTTATTTTAAAGTGCAGTTATTAAATTTTGCGAAACACTCTTTGAGGGGTAAAAAGATGTACCCATTGACAATAAACCTTTGTTTTCATTAGTAAAGTAGCACTTTAAGTAACCTGTAAAACTTGAGCTAATTACTCTGCCACAGATCTAATACCAAGAAGAGTTAATTACCCATGCCTAATGAAATGAGACATGAGTTTCAGTGAAAAGGGAGAGTCCATTTTATCACTAGATGCTGTTAATGATTCTTTTAAAATTAAGACTTGATTGGATTGCAGTCAGTTTAGTTAAGGAATATGTGAGCACCTTGCAGTTTTGTGGTCTGTAACAAATTTTCTTTTTAAAGGGCTCAGTTTTCTGTTGACAGAATTGCTAGTGGAATGTTGCTTATGTTATATTATTCTGCATCAATTGACCAAGGAACTTCGATTGGAAAGTTTTTCATACATAAATATTTTTTGGCATTTATCTTTATTGTTAAAAGTATTACAGATGACCCCTTTTCCACCAATCCCCCTCCTCACCCCGCTCCCACTCTCTCCCCAGGCCTTCACCTTCATTTATATGACTGAACGGTCTTATCCATTTCAGTCATATTAATGAAAAATTATTAGACTGAAAAATCCATAAGCCTAGTGACCCATCCTATTCTGTGCTAGTTTATTTTTATATTTACTCCTTTGGTTATGAAAGGTCACTGTTTAAAAATATTACATTGTTGTTCTTTTTATTTTAAAATATGTTAATTTTTAAAATATATTTTTATTGATTTCAGAGAGGAAGGGAGAGGGAGAGAGAAATAGAAACATCAATGATGAGAGAGAATCATTGATTGGCTGCCTCCTGCATACCCCTATGGGGATTTAGCTCGCAACCTGGGCATATGCCCTTGACTGGAATCGAACCTAGGACCCTTCAGTCCACAGGCCGAAAAAGTTGTAAGAGTGCTACAATGAATTCCTGTATACTCTTCACCCAGATTTGCCATTTTAAAAAACATTTGTACAATTCTGAGCCCGTATGTGCTTTGTTTCTGTTTATACATGTATATGTATATACATATACTTGCACACGCTGGCAGATTTCATATTTACAAATTCGCCTACTTGCTAAAATTTATTAGTAATTCCTAAATTAATAAGTGTGGCTCATGATTTCGCAGTCATTTATGGACATGTTCAGATTAGCAGAATGATTTGAGTCACCAAACACTCTTGTTCTCAGCTGAGGTTGAATAAGGCGATACCAGTTTTCTTTCTTCAGCTCTCATACTGTGAATAAGTGTCCCTTTCATTGTCTATTTTGTGCTATGTTGTTTGCATATTTGTGCTATTTTTGGCAATTTCAGTGTTAAAATGCCCCCCCCCCCCCCCCCCCCCCCCCCCCCCCGCATAGTGGTGACTGCTGTCTAGTGTTTCTAAGCACAAGAAGGCTGCCATGCACGCACTGGAGAAGCTTCATTCATGAGTGGCCTTCAGTGCTGTGGGCTGTGAGGTCAGTGTCATGAATTGACAGTACGGGTTAAATGAGATGTCTTTAAACATAAGCACACAAACAGGGTTATATCGATTGGTTTATGAATGTGTGACTAGAGGCTGGCAGGAGCATAACCTTGTATTTCTTCTAGGAGCAAACCCTGTATTTCCTCAGGAACAGTGGTTCAGTATTCTCTAATTCAGTGTTTGCACTGACTTTACAGAACATCATTAAGGAGAATAGACTGCGTGTGTGTGTGTGTGAGAGAGAGAGAGAGAGAGAGAGAGAGAGAGAGAGAGAGAGAGAGAGAGAGAGAATGATTCTGCCCCAGAATCCTGGCCAGATCACACATTGCACTGGTGTCTGATTTGGAATAGTT
Organism: Myotis lucifugus; assembly: GCF_000147115.1. Classification (NCBI taxonomy): domain Eukaryota; kingdom Metazoa; phylum Chordata; class Mammalia; order Chiroptera; family Vespertilionidae; genus Myotis; species Myotis lucifugus. The sequence goes on along the minus strand of NW_005871396.1, from coordinate 1,021,698 downwards.
TCTCAGTTTATAGTCCTTCATGATTTGCACTTTTCTTTCTCAGGATTAGATACAGGCTATGCATTTTTGGTAAGAATATTTTTAAAAAGTGATGTGTTCTCAGCACATCATATTAGATATGTCAGTTCCTTTTTATATGTTAACTTTGATCATTTGGTTAAAATGGTATCAGTCATATCTTTTCACTGTAGAGGTAACTCCCCTTTTAAATTAATAATCGAAGGGGATACTTTGAAACTTTGTAAATATCCCGTTCCCAACAAAATGTTGGCTAGTGGTTTTAGCTTTGATTAATGACTCTTGCTCTAATCTGTTATTACTCTAACACAGGTGTTTGCAAAATTGTTATTTTTCTAACTTTGTCATTTTCTTTACATCAATTAGTTGACATTCAGTTGTAATGAAGATACTGCCTGTCATTTCTGATAGGTTAAGATCTCTTTCTATATCACATTATTCCTCCTGCCACCCCCCTTGTTGATTTTAGAATTTCTGTCCCCTGAGTGGAATCTGTGAATTCCAGACTGCATTCTTACTGGGACTTGGTGGAGTGGGGGTGAGGGGGTGGTAATGACAGCAATGCTGTGGTGTTGGTGGTGGTAAGGCTGCAACACACTGAGCACTTACTATGACTTAGGTGCTGCTTTATCAGCCCATGTGAATTAGCCCATGTAATCCTCAGACAGCCCTGTGAGGTAGCTGCTGTTGCTCTTCTCATTTTATCCACGAGGAAATGGAGGCCCAGGGAGGTTACCCAACTTCTGATAAACTGGCCTGTGAGTGTCTAATAAGATTTGAACTCAGCCTGGCTTGAGTGTATGAGTTTAATCACTGCATTGTGCTTTTCCTTATTTCTATTCTTTCTGTATTTCTCCAGCAGCCAGAGTGAATTTTTAAATAATCCTGCCATTTATTTCCATGTCTTTAGTAAGAGCCAGCTCTTTACGGTGCTCTGCAAGACTTCTCTTCCATTTGTCACTTCAGTGACTGAGCTCCTGCCTGTCCATTCTTAAATGTTTGGTCTCATTAGTCCCCTTGCCTGGAATACTCTTACCCTGGTAGCTGTAACTTGATCCCTACTTTATTCTCCTCCTTATAGTGTTACTAGAGGCCTGGTGCACAACATTTGTGCACTGGAGGGGGAGGGTCCCTCATCCCGGCCTGCTCCCTTTAGTTGAACATCTTTAGTCAGAGGCAGGAGAGGCTCATGCCATTGCTGCTGCTCTCTCCAGCCGTCAGCCCAGCTTGTGGCTGAGTAGTTCTCCCCCTGTGGGAGCTCACTGACTACCAGGGGGCAGCTCCTGCATTGAGTGTCTGCCCCCGGTGGTCAGTGCATGTCATAGCGACCAGTTGATTTGCATATTACCCTTTTATTATATAGGACTAGAGGCCCAGTGCACAAAAATTTGTGCACGCGGGGGGGCGGGGGGGCGCTCAGCCCGGCCTGCGCCCATTTGCAGTCCAGGACTCCTTGGGGGATGTCCACCTGTCGACTTAGGCCCACTCCCCTGGGGATCAGGCCTAAGCTTGCAGTCAGACATCCTTCTGGCAGCCAGGGAGCCCTCAGGGGATGTCCGACTAAAGTCTTAGGCCCCCAAGGGATCGGGTCTAAACCATTAGTTGGACATTCTTGGTGCTGCCACGGAGGTGGGAGAGACTCCTGCCACCACCACTGCGCTGGCCAGCCATGAGCCAGCTTCTGGCTGAGTGGCACTCCCCATATAGAATTGCACTGTCCACCATGGGGCAGCTCCTGCATTGAGCATCTGCCCCCTGGTGGCCAGTGCACATCATAGCAACCGGTCATTCTGCCATTCAGTCAATTTGCATATTAGCCTTTTATTATTATTATATAGGATGTCCCTATTTCCCCCTTTTGCCCCCTCTACCCAGTTCTTGCCCCTCTCTGGCCATCAGCATACTGTTGTCTGTGTCCATGGGTTGTGCATATATTTTCTTTGGCTAATCCCTTCTTTAAATTCACTTCTTTAAATTTTTATTTTCAGATAAGTGCTTATAACTGCACTATTATATATTTTCTATTATATCATTTAGAATTAAGATATTTTTTAATTGAACCCTTGTAAATTTTAGCACAATTTAATAAATTATGCTAGAAGCAATTAGGAGATTTTTCATGTAATGCAGATACATTTCAAATAATATTTTATTAATTTTTAATCTTTTAATATTTTAATTTGAAATAATCTCATACATGTAAAAAAAACTATAAAATACTACAGCATATTATATGTACCCTTCACCCAATTTCTTAGGTGTTAATAATTTAAACATAACCATTATACAACTAACAAAATTTGGAATATATTTTTCTTATAATCTCTTTAATGTTACTTAATCCATTTACTTTGTTTTTGTTAATCTTCACCCAAGGATATTTTTCCATTGAATTTTAGAGAGAGGGAAAGGGAGAGACACATTGATTGGTTGCCTCCTGCACATGCTGTGATAGGGACTGCGGATCAAGCCAGCAATTGAGGTACATGCCCTTGACTGGAATCGAACCTGGGACCCTTTAGTCCACGGGCTAATGCTCTATCCACTGAGCAAAACAGGCTTCAGTTTAATTCATTTACTTTTAATCTATATGTGTCTTTATATTTAAAGTGGGTTTTGTTTTTGATTCACCCTCATAATCTGTCTCTTAATTGGTGCATTTATGCCACTGACTTTCAGAGTGCTTACTGATAGAGTTACTGCCATATCAGGTGGCTTCTGGGGCCGGCCTGCCGCCCGGGATCGGATCCCATCACGGGCGGCAGGCAGGCGGCTTCTGGGGTCGCACATGGGGGCCTGGATGGCAGCTCGTGCTGCCCTGCCCTGCCTGCAGTATGCAAATTAGCCGCCATCTTTGTTGGCGGTTAATTTGCATATCACAGTGACTAGCCAATGGGAGGTGTAGCGAAGGTATGGTCAATTACCATGTTTGTCTATTATTAGATAGGATTTTCAAATACCTTCCATGTTGTCAATCCCATCTTATCATCTCCTAAACCATCAGACCATTCTTACTGCCCCTTACACGTGTTATTCACAAGTTTTTTAACACGTAGAATATTTCCTCTACCTTTCAAAGTTTGCTAAGTAATTTATTAAGTTGTGTGGTTTTTTAAAAAATTTCTTTACTCTGGACCAGACAGAAAACTGGGAGGTTCTTGTTCTCGAGCTTAACACATTGTATGCGGGAAACGTATTTATACGTTTTACGTTGACTGTAAGTAGTAGAGCCACCTGTTAGCGCGCGATAAAAACTACCTTCAAACAATGTGTTAACTTAGAAAGGAAGACAGGAAATAAACAGGTAAGGAAATGATCAGGACAGTTTAGATAGTGACATAATAAGTGTGGTCATTGTAGGTAGCTGACACGGGAGGCTAAGGGCTGAATGTTTCCGGGTGAGATGAAAACAAGTGCAAAGGCACTGAGACAGGAATGAGAACTGTCTCAGGAATGACAAGGGCAGAATGGGTGGGGAGAATGGGAAGAAAGGTTGGAGAGGGGTCTGGACAGACAACCTCTCTGTACACTTGGAAAGGAGTTGGACTTTTATTGGAAGGCATGGAGGGTTTAAGTCGGAGTGGCATGATCTGACACTTTTTAAAAGAATTGTCTTGAGACAATCAGAATAGATTGTACAAGGGTGTGTGGGGATGTGGGTAAGGGTTGAAGTAGTGGGATTCGCCAGTAGGTGCTTGCAGTTATCGAGGTGGGAGAGAGAGTGGTATGATCTAGTAGCTTTCTTCAGATTTATTTCGTTTCAGCACTGTTGGAGTATTTCATTCAGCCTCTGCTAGTCTTCCTTCCTGAATTCCCAAAGCCACTTGTTCCCTAGATACACAATTCAATCTGTAGTTACATTGTTGCTTCCTGTTTCCTTACCAGGTGCAGAAAAATTTACTTAAATATAAACAACTGATGCATGACTTAAATTACAAAAAAGAGAAAGGCAGTGCATTTTGCAAGAATGTCAGTGGCTATAGCAGTTTTTCAAGTCACACCCATAGACACAGGTAACAGTTTTCATCTTCTTGGGGTGCCTCCCTCCAGAACATACATGGTTCTTCACACGATGCCTGCAAGAAGCGTATAAAGCAAACCCATAAAGTAAGATGAAACGAGTTTCTCAACAAATGGTTGGCACATTCAGAAACAGTAGTTTATATTCTGTTAATAGGTGTCATTTAGCAGAAAGTTTTAAATTGTATATTTAAAAATTTTTTCAACGCGTCTGGAAGTAACCCTAAACAATATTAGTTTAGGGTGTGTTCTTTCTTCGCCAACTTACCATGCCTCCCCATCCTGCAAACATGTACTAGGTTGACGAGAGATTTATTCTAAGGATGTGTTTTGAAAGTTTTAACATTTAACAAAACCCAAGGCATTTGAGGCAGAGATGGTTTTTTAGACAATAGTTGCTTAATGAGCTGCTTGTATATACAAGAGAGGAGAATGGGCCTGATTGCTCACAATCTGATGTTTCGAAGTCTTTTCCCGGATCTTATGCATTTGCTATGTAATTAAAACTAAGTGAACTGTAACTACTGGAAACTCTAAAATGAAAGGCAATCATCTGTACTGGGAGGAGGGAAACCCCTCTACATGCAAGCTAGCTGAATATTAGCATGATGATCTCCTCGGTGTGATTACAGGAGTCTGACTGCAGTAGCTGTGCTTGTGCAGTGAAGAGGTGGCTGTGACCCGAACCGCCAGCTCTGCTTTGTCCCAGCCTCGCATTGGCTGTGAGAGAAGTTAGCATTCATTGTGTGTTTTGGTGATAAGGGATTGTGCCAGAGTGGCTGTTAATTATTTGCTTTGTTTGATATGGAAAGTAGTGGTTCCACACTTTTCTTCCTGCCAGTGACACACTCAATTAAAAGGTGTATTAAGCAGCTGTAATGCCCTCCTTTATCTGTTGGGGAGACATGAGGTGAGGAAAATTAACTTGACTTTTTCCAGCTGTTTGTTGGCAGCTTTTTGTTAAATCGTTTGAGAATAGAAGACTTCTCCAGGATGTGTCCTTTATGTCTTTATAGACTTAAAAAATGTTATTTTATTATTCCTTGCTGCTTCGTAAAAAGGTTATTAACTTAAAAAAAGATATTATATTCTTAATATTCTTAAATGTCCTTTGAAGTTTTGTAGCCATTAATTAGCAGAGTTTCAAGCTAGCTAAATCTCTTTTTATTTTTTACTCTTTGGAATGTCTATATCTGACAGGCTTAAAATTCTGGTTTGTTTTTTATTTTAGTTTTCTTATTATCATCAGTAAATTACCCATTTTTTCTATTAATTCACCTTCCTGATTTGGGTCTTTAATCTGTGTGATTTGGGTGATTGAATAATGACTGAGAACTGCTATAGGGAGATTACAGGTAATATGTGTAAAGAGTGGAAAAGCATAAACACCCCTCTGTTCTGTGCGATGCTGCTCTACTCAGTGCCAATTCTTACAATGTTTGTCTCTGCAATAATTTAAAAAAAGTATTTGTAAGTATATTACAGTAAACTGCCAATATGTATGTTTTCCCATGCTCTGCCTGCTAGCATACATTCCCAGCCAATGACAGTTAGTAGTCACTGTGCATATAATGCAAAACACCTACACCCATATTTCTCAGTGAGCATAATGCCTTGTATCACAGTACTCCCAGCTAGTGGAGTGTTCTGCACAGTGTTGGGTGCTCTGCTCTGCTCACTGCCATTTGTATTTTGTTGTGAAATTAGTTTTGACCTACAGTATTGAAACGGGACAACCAATGGGTCCAGGCTGCCTGTCACTGCTTGAGCCACTGAAGCAGAGACAGGATTGAATCCTATATGAGCGTTTATTCCAATCCTGTTGGCAGTATGGGAGAGCAGCAGGTCACCCACAAAAATCTGCTCTATCCCTCCTGCCCCCCTATAAGCCAGCTGCTTATTGGGTAGAAGGACAAAGATTACATGGGGAAGTAGAAAAAAGGAATAAGGATGTGTGTAGTGGTTACAGGTTACAGGCAATGCTGGTGGCGCCTCTGGGAGCAGATTGTTTCAGCAACAAGGTTGCTGATCTTTCCATGATGATGGGCAGTTGTTAAAAAAGGAGAATGGACTATATTCCGTGTCCTGGGGCTTACAACTCTCAGCCAGGCTAGAATGTGCTTTCTCTAATCAGAACAGAACAATGACAGTTAACAGAGCATGATTAATATTTCCTGTAATGATAGCTAGTCCCCACTCTTCTCTTTCTGCCCCTAACAATATGCTGATAAATGATGTGTAAGTTACAATTTTGGATAGTATACTGAATGAGGAAATGGGTTTTAAGAAGAATCCTGGGTATCTTTGGAGGTGGGGAGAATATACAAAGGCTGTCAGCAGGAATAAGTGTATGGCCTAGAAGAATTGATCAAAGATAGCTGGAAGACAGGCTTTGGACAGTACTGCATCATTTTATTAGTTAAAATGGGAGAGGTAGAGAAACATTCTCAGTGTTTTAATAAATACAGTGTATACATTAAACATAAAAGCAATGTACTTTGCTTCACAGTTAGCCTACATAGAATTTTAGGGGTCAGAGAAGATTTATTGCATTAAAAAAAATTGGACGTTAAGCTCCTAAATTTTTAAATAATTTTTGCAGTCATTCTCAAAATATTTATATTACTTACTGTAAAGGTATGGAAGTAGGGTAGACATTATTGGTGTATAGCTATTTAAGTTTTAATTTTGGAAACACAAAGTTAAGTTTGGGGTATTTAATGGAATACTAATCTTTGAAAACTTTAGAGGCAGTTGGAATTTTTGTACGTTACTAAGCATAAGTATATAAATCTAAAGTTGCTTCTTGATCATTTAAACTCTGAGACAAGAGAACAAGTTCAGCCGGGGACCAAAGTTAAGGTATTTACAATTGGACAATATAAAATATCAAGCACTTAGGTAAAACTTTATGATTTCTTTAAGAACTTATGATATTTGTGCTCTCTTGACGTTTTTGTGCTTAAAAAGGAAGTTCACTGTATTTTGAATTTAATAGAAAAACATGTTCTGTTTAGGGTGAACTTTTAAACTTATATTGTCATTTTAATTGTGACATACGTAAATACACATATTTTTCTTCTCTTTTAAAAAAGCTTATTATTTCTGAATATAAACATTCTCAAGCTTCATTTTTAAAATGCTGCCTATTCTTCTTGGCCTTCTGAAAATTCTCTTTTCTAACAATTTGGGAAAAAAGATTTATATTTTAATAAACTTCATTAATTGAGAAAAAGTTATTACAGAGAATTCAGATTTTCTTGTAAGGTTTTCCTAATTGAGTTCACATTTCTGTTGGTCTCGTTATGTAATTAATATACTTGAAGCATTATTTTATAAAACTGTGTAATATGGTTTCACTCATGTGGCATTTTGTGAACAAACTGAGCTACCAAGCAAAATAGAGACAGACTCATAGATAGAGAGCATGCGGACAGCTCTGGTAGGGATGGGGGGACGTTGGGGGTCGAGTGGGGGGGAATTGAGCAAAAAACAGAAGAAAAAGAGGATCGTGGACTTGGACAACAGTATGTGTAGTGATTGTGGGCGGAGGTGGAAGAGGGCATAGAAGAGATAAATGGTGATGGAAAAATAAAATAAATTAAAAAAACAACTATGTAATTGAGGTATTAATCAGTATGGGTTTTATGGTTAAAGAAAACTCCTAAACCTTTTGAAGGACAGGTATAGTCTGAATAAGTTTCATTGTACAAACAAGGATGAGTACCCTTTAAAAATCACACAATTCATGATCTGCAAAATTTTCAAATGCCTAATCTACAGTTTGGATCCTATTTGCCTTTTCCAAATTCCTTTTCTAAGTCTTAGGCAATATATTCAGACTAAATAAGTTGTTTCCCACTCTGCTGATTCCATATATTCAGATTCCTATTAAAGCACTTAGTATATTTTTCGGTGGATCACAAGTTCTTTAAGAGTGAGTGGTCCCTTAGTCTTAATCATCTCTGTAACATGATAGTGCCTGGCACATTGTAGACACTCAGGAACACTTACTATGACCTTTAGTATCTTGTATTTGAGTTAATCACTGGAGTTCTTCATCTCTACTGTTGAATTAATTTTGTTTCTATACATAATTTTAGTTCTCTCAGTTTTCTAAGATTTATACTGCCCAATAGCAATGTTGGATAATATGTATGAATTTTTTCGCCTTGTGAATCAAACACATAGCTATAAGGAAGGACTAAAATGGAAGACTCAGTTCTGGCCAGGAAATTCACTCAGCATGGCTTATGGGCATTGGAGTCAGTTTCACAGAAGTAAACTGGGCTTTGGAGTGGACCCTGCCACCTATGGACAGAGGCTAAAAGCTATGACTGCCCACCTAGGAAATGTTTCTGGTGGCAGGAAGAAGGAGAGGTAGAATTGTAACTAGAACCAGAGCCAAGCTGCCCGCTGATTTGCATATTGGATCATTGTTATCCCTCTGAAAAAAAATGAGCCTAGAAACAAGAACTTGCGACCTTCTGTTTCCAGTAATGGATGAATGAATTACTCTTAGACTGACTGACCTGCAGAAAATAACTCTACAATATCTATACTAATAAGAGGGTAATATGCTAATTAGACCGGGTCAACCAGTCGTCTTCTGGATGTCCGACTTTCTTCCGGACAAAGCTGTGGTGGCAGGGGCCGAGGCAGAGGAGAGTAGTTAGGGGTGCGATCAGGCCGGCGTGGGGAGCAAGCAGTTAGGGGTGCAATCAGGCCAGCAGGGGAGCAGTTAGGGGCAATCAGGCAGGCAGGCAGAGGCGGTTAGGGGCAATCAGGCAGGCAGGCAAGCGGTTAGGAGCCAGCGGTTGCGGATTGCGAGAGGGATGTCCAACTGCAGGATCAGGTCTAAACCGGCAGTCAGACATCCCCCGAGGGGTCCCGGATTGGAGAGAGTGCAGGCTGGGCTGAGGGTACACCCCCACCCCACCCCACCCACCCCCCGTGCTCGAATTTTGTGCACCAAGCCTGTAGTGTATATAATAAGGCTACTTGTATTATTCAAAGCCTAGGGCATTGGGAGGGAATACAAACAGAGCTAGAATGGAGTTAGCTCTTGGAGTTGACAAGTTTATACTTATTTGCCTAGCGTTTAGCCTGGGGCCAAGCACAGTAGGTGCACTAATTTCTTTATAAAGTATTTCATAAAAGATACAGAATGGGATACTTTATTACCATTATTAATAATTACCAGCATTACTGTGATACCACCAAAGAATATTTTTCCTAGATGCAGAAATTATTAACAAAATTTTAGTAAATTGAATCTAATCCATATAACAAAATCCTAAGCGACCATTATGGCGGAATGACCAGAACGACCAGTCGCTGTGATGCGCACTGATCATTAGGGGGCAGATGCTCAACGCAGGAGCTGCCCCCTGGTGGTCAGTGCGCTCCCACAGGGGGAGCACCACTCAGCCAGAAGCCGGGCTCATGGCTGGCAAGCACAGCGGCAGTGGCTGGAGCCTCTCCCACCTCCCTGGCAGCACTAAGGAGCAGGGAGCAGGCAGGTGGTAAGGAACGAGGAGTCCCGAGCTAAGAGAGGGATGTCGCCTGCCAGCTTAGGCCCACTCCTGAGAGGGGTGTCCGCCTGCTGGGCTGAGGGACCACACACACGCGCGCATGCGCGCGCGCATACAGTGCACAAATTTCATGCAGTGGGCCTCTAGTAATATATAAAAAGGAAACTACATTAATACTGAATAGGGTATATCTTGGCCCAGTGCAAGGTTAGTTTAACATCTGGGAATTAATCAGTATAATTCAGTATATCAAAATAAAGGTTAAAAAAAAAACGATGGTTATTTTAATAGATGCATCAAAAAGGAATGGACACTTTCATAATAAATGAAACCAGAAAACTAAGAATAGAAGGAACCTTTCTCAATTTGATAAAGTTCATCTGTGAAAAATAGTCGTGCATCATTTAATGACATGGATAGGTCTGAGGAATGTTTCCTTAAGCGATTTTGTTGATGTGGCACATCACAGAGTGCACGTACACAAATCTACATGGTACAGTCCACTGCACAACTAGGCTAAATGGTCTAACACTGTCTTTGTTCAGTCTGCCATTGACTGAAACGTCCTTATGCAGCACATGACTGTGTAACATCATACTCAGCAGTGACAAGCTCAGTGCCTTTCTCCTAAGAGCAAGGATGTTTGCAGTCACCATTTTTATTCCAATTTATATTCAAGGTCTTAGCAAGTGCAATAAGATTAAAGACAGAAAGAAATAGGCATACAGGTTGGAAAGGAAGAAGTAAAAGTTTATTTTCAGAATTCCTGATTTATATAGAAAATTCTAAGTTATGTAAAAGGTCAGTACACCAAGAAGAGATTATGATCTTAAATTTGTAGATATCAAATTCCATAGCTTAAATATGTGTAAAGTGAAAATTACCAGAATTTACAGGAGAGAAACACAAATTCACCATCATAATTTTAAGATGACTCTAAATAACTGGTACAGTAAGTAGACAAAACTCAAGAATATAGAGGATCTGAATACAACTAGCAGACTTGACCTAATTTCACAAAACAGTACATTGTGTCCAACAATTGTATAATTTACTCTTCACGTGCATGTGTAACATTTTGTCAAATTGACTGAGTGTTGGGCCAGTAGAGCCTCAGCAGAGACCAGAAGTCTGAAACTATTCACAGTGTGCTTCAGTCACAGAGGAACTGAGCTGAAAATCAGCTAGCCATTAAAATTAAGGGTTGGTAATAAAATAGGTACATCTATCTATATATATAAAAGGCTAATATGCAAATTGTTCCCATGGGAGTTCGACCAGGAGTTCGGTCACTCGCTATGACATGTGCTGAACACCAGTGGGTGGTGCAGAATGAAGGAAGGAAGGCCCCGATCGGCCCTGATCGCTGGCCAGGCCTAGGGACCCTACCCGTGCACGAATTTCATGCTCCGGCCTCTAGTTTTAACATAGGATCTAAAAGAAAGCAGATGAAAGCAAAGGGCAAGAAAGAAGTAAAACAAAGCAAAATTTAATAAATAGAAAACATACTGAATATTATTAACGATTTTAAAGATATTTCTTTGAAAATTTACAAAATAAACTTGTATAAAACTGATTAAGAAACATGGAACTACCTTTCGATCCATCTACCCCACTTCTAGGAATATATCTGAAGAAAACTGAAACACTAATTTGAAAGAGTAATACACCCCTCTGTTCATTGCAGCATCATACTAGTATATAGTCGCTAAGATTTGGAAGCAGCTCAGGAGCCCATCAGGAGATGAGTGGATCAAAGAAGCGGTGGTGCCTGGCAGGCCTGGCTCAGTGGTTGAGCGTTGACCTACAAACCAGGAGGTCACAGTTGGATTCCTGGTCAGGGCATATGCTCGGATTGTGGGCTCCACCCCCAGTGTGGGGCATTCAGGAGGCAGCCGATCAGTGATTCTGTCTCATTGGTGTTTCTATCTCTCTTTCCCTCTGCCTTCCTCTCTAAAATCAATAAAAGTATATTTTTAAAAAACCTGTGGTACATTTACACAGTGGAATACTACTCATTCATAAAAAAGAAGGAAATCTTATCCCCTGAGACAGCATGGAAAGCATTATGCTAAGTGAAATAAGCAAGTCAGAAAAAGACAAGTATATGTCAGCTGGGGGGAGGGGTGTTGAGGGGATTAAGAAAAAAGCTGCATAGATAAGGACAACATTATTTCCACAGGAAAGGCAGGTTGGAGGTAGAAGAGGATGTAGGGGGGATAAGTGATAAGAGAAGGGGAAAAAAAATTTAAAAAGAGAAAAGCAGAACTGAATTTGATGTCATTATTTGTAGCACTATTATTTTATGTACCACCACCAAGGGAAAAAAGCAACCAAATAAATAAATAGAAAGCTTGCTATTCACATAAAATTTACAATTATATGTAGACTTAGTCCTGTCTTTATTATATTGTGTGATATATGTTAAAAGGAAAATATAAGTGACATTAATAAATTCCTAAGACTTTCTCAGAGTTTTTTATCCCTTTTTACTTGGTCGTGTTTTTTATGGCACATAATATTCCATGGTCGCAGGCATGTTGGTGATGTAGCTTTTTTAAGGGAGGAATCTGTTATTCTTCCTAGAGTTTTTCCCCTAGCCGCCGTAAGTTTTAACACACGTTATTGTCAAGTACAGTAAAGGTCTCATTTATCCTGCTTCTAAGCCTAACGTATTAACTGCCACCAGTTGTAAGGATGCTGGTGAAAGACCTGAGACTTGTGTTTTTGAGACCAGACTTGATTATTCACAGCAAAAGCAGTAAGAATGTGGAGCATATTTTACTGATCTCTGGACCCCAATCCCTGGTTTACTAAGCTTTCATTGAACTGTATTGCTGAAGACCATCTAGGGCAGCAGTCGCCAACTGGTGGTCCATGAGGTCCGAAAGGTTGGTGACAGCTGATCTAGGGCCAACGTCCTAGCCCTCGTGAAAAAGCAGCAGACAGTACAGTCTCCTCCCACAGGGGGACCTGCTTAGTTCCCTGTGGCTGACTGCAGGGTTGTGAGCTGGGCAGGGACACTGTGTCCTGCTGCTGCCTACCTCACCACATTAGTGAGGCACATCAGGTGGCAGAGATGGGATCATGTTATTCTAAAAGTGTCTTAGAATAGGTGACATACTGTAAGAAGATACTAAGAATGGAAATGGGGACCAAGTTAGAAATACTGGACATACTTTTAAACAATGGAAAATGCCATCTAAATTCTGTGTTTTGAAGATATAATATGTTTGTGAATCAATCTCTATAGTCAATAAAATCTATTAAATTCCTTTTATTAGAAAATAATAAAACTTTTTGTGTGTGGAACTGAATTGATTTCAGAATTCTTACAATAGTGAAACTTTCCATTAATAATGGAAACAATTTTAGAAGGAAAAACACATTAGAGGAATGACTTGAGTGCATTTAATATCATAATTTTATTAATTGTTTATGTTACTGAGGGACAGCAATTAGATCAATGGGATAAATAAGCTAAGTGATTTCATATAATATTTATGTGTATGTTGTGGAAAGAAGGGGTAGACATGGTGGAATGACAAATGAGACGTGACTTACTCAGTAAGTGATAATTAGGATATTTGGGTTTGCATGTGCAAAAAGAAGTTCCAGAAGAATTAAATGCCTAAAAGTGAAAAGCAGAAAATTTAACCATTAGAAGAAACTGTAGGAGAATGTATTTGTGACTTTAGGGCAAGTAAGGATTATTTAATAGGAAACTCATAAAGAAATATGGATATCTATATAAGCTACATTAGGGAAAAAACGTGTTATGCAAGACACCATAAATTATTAAAGGGTAAGCCACATAAAATGTTTGTATTCAAAATATATAAATAGTCACTCAAAAGGAAAAACAAAGTCACAGGTCCAGGAGTGTCTAGGCAACTCACAGAACAGCAAATGAGAACGAACAGTGAACACATGAAAGCTACTTCACTTCGGTAATACTCAGACATCACTTTTCAGGGACATGTACATTACAGCAAGAGGAATGTACCACTTGATACCATTGAGTTGTCAAAAACAAAAATGCTACCAAGGTCTAGGATGTGAGGGGACATCAACTCCCATACATGAAGGTCAAAAGTGTAAATTGGTACAGCCACCTATTAATAGAATTTTAAAGACATTTTATCTATGCAAATTCCACTATTTGTCAGTTTCCTAAGAAACCCTTACCTATATGTTTTGGAAGATGGATATAAGCAGTTTCCCTGCAGTGTTATTTATAAGTGATAAAAAATTTGAAATAGCATAGTCATGGAATTTTGGCTTCTTCATGTAAGAGAATATTATATAGTAACTAGAGGCCCGCCCGGTGCACGAAATTCGTGCACTCAGTGGGGGGGTGGGGGTGGTGTAGGGTGTCCCTCAGCCTGGATTGTGAGAGGGTGCAGGCCAGGCCAAGGTTCCCCACTGGTGCACGATCAGGGCCGGGGAGGGACGTAGGAGGTTGGCCATCTGGGGAGGGCTCCAGGGCAGGTCTGGCACATCTCGCTCAGTCCTGATAGGCCAGACCCCAGCAGCAAGCTAACCTACCGGTCAGAGCGTCTGCCCTCTGGTGGTCAGTGCACGTCATAGCGAGTGATTGTGCGGCCTTCGCATATCATTAGCATATTACGCTTTGATTGGTTGAATGGCCAACTGGACACTTAGCATATTAGGCTTTTATTATATAGGATAAAAAGGAATACATTTGATCTAATACACTTGATTCAGCATATACTCCATCTTGAAATTGTGATATAAAAGGCACAGTTTAAAAATATTAATCTGGGTACTTTCTGTTCTGTGTAAAAAATATATTGATGTTTTCTTTACACATATAACAATTTGGAAAGGAAACTTTATTACATGGTGATTTGTTGATGGGTCATGCCATATATGAGATGAATTTTAGGAGATTTTATGTCTAATTTATTAAACTACTAAAGGCCCGGTGGATTCGTGCACTGTTGGGGTCCCTCCACCTGGTCTGTGGGGATCGGGCCGAAACCAGCTCTCTGACATCCCCTGAGGGATCTCAGATTATGAGAGGGCGGTTCTCAGGTGATGCACCCCAGAATCAGAGTCCCTCCTCTCTGGTTCTGGGTGCGTCACCCGAGAACTGCAGCTGCTAAGTCACCGCAGCGCAGCAGTTCCTGCTTTGAGCATCTGCCCCCCGGTGGTTAGTGCGCATCATAGCTACCAGATGGTCAGCTGGTCGCTTAGGCTTTTATATCTGTAAATTAAGCATTATAAGTATTGAATACTTGCCTTTGGCGGGGGGCATAGGTAATTAGCTAGTTTTTTCTTTAAAGTACATATTTAGTTCAGCAATTGATAGTTAATTAATGACCAAAGCTTTTCACTTTTTTTCTTTCTCAAATGTGTCACCTCATTCTGATGTAATCTCTTCATTTATGTAGAAAACTGTTTTCAAAGACTGTCCTCTCCTGATTGCATAGTAAAAAACTAAATGCAATTTTATTCTGGAATGTTAAAGTAAAAATGCTGCCCTAGCCGGTGTGGCTCAGTTGGTTGAGCATCATCCCATGCATCCAAAGTCACAAGTTCTATTCTTGGTCAGGACACATGCCCAGGTTACAGGTTGGATCCCCAGTTGGGGTGTGTGTGGGAGAAACATCGCACTGATGTTTCCTCTGTCTCCCAGTTGCTCTCCCTCCCCTCTCCCCTCTCTCTCAAATCAATAAAAACATTTTAAAGTAAAAAAGCAAATACTATATTTCTGTGGGTTACTAATGCAGACTATAGAAAGTTAAAAATATGTATGTACACTTTTAGCACACATAAATACATTCTATTGAGGGCTCATCTGTTGCTTGCAATTCAATGACATGGAGAGTCTCTTGGCTAAGGCAGAACATTTATAAAATTAATATTAAATTACTTGTTATATCTAGTTAAATTTGGGGTTTATGGTCTTTTCGGTATGCCTTTATGTTCTTGATGACATTTTAAGGAAATATTTTATTTTCCCATCTTAATTACTTTGTCATGTTTGTTGAATAAGGATTAACCTAACATTTATTAAAGAAGTTGTTTTTCACACCAAAATGAATACCTCTTTCCTTCTTAGCAGTGTTGATTAGGTCCAAATTATTGTACATTCTGGAATAGATTTTAATTTATTTAGCCTAAAAATACTCCTAAACATATTATGACTACTTCAGAACACGCATTAACCAAGGTTAGCCCCTTGCTTTCATGGCATAGGCTATAATTATGGCTTTAGTCACTTAATGAGATACTTTGAATTTTATTTTATAATTTGTATGATGGTGAAAGTTTAATGGAAAATGTGTAAGTCAGAGTTCAACTGGAAGAGCAGCAGGAGAGAAACACACAAAGGGGTGTTTTATGGGGCATCGGGCTTTCACAGTTGGGTCTGTGCCCACTCAAGGGTCCCGAGCAGGAGTCAGGTAGGAAGATGCAGGCGGAGGGAGAGCAGCTGTAGGCTCACTTGGTGTTGGAGTAGCTGGAGTCCAGGGAAGGCCTAGTCCCTCTTTTCAAGGCTGCCATTTGAATCAGTGGGGCCCACCCAGGGTCCCCACCCCTTTTGATTAAAGTCAACTGCTTAGTGACATCTACCAAATCCTTTACAGTGGCACCAAATTAGTGTTTGATTCAATAGTGGAGAGATGGTGTGTACATCCTACAAAACAAACACTGTCTCCCTTTGTCCTCCAAATCTTGGGAAGGAATACACCTTGCTGCTCATCTAACGAGGTGGGCAAACTTTTTGACTCGAGGGCCACAATGGGTTCTTAAACTGGACTGGAGGGCCGGAACAAAAGCATGGATGGAGTGTTTGTGTGAACTAATATAAATTCAAAGTAAACATCATTACATAAAAGGGTACGGTCTTTTTTTTTTTTTTTAGTTTTATTCATTTCAAAACGGGCCGTAGTTTGCCCACGGCTGAACTAGACACACACTGGGATAGAATTCTGGCGCTGCATTGAGTTCAGCTTAAGTTGCCATACCTAGATAACTAACTTTTCTTATGTAGAAGTTTGCATTTTATGAGCTGCAGACTTGGAGAGTTAGGATTTAATGCATTGTGTAATAGTTTCTACTAACTATTTAAAAATCAGTTCTTTTAGCATGGAAAAATTTGAGTAAAATGTTCTATTTTTCTAAGACAAATTAATTCAGTTTATAAATGCATTTTTCCCCCATAGAATGTCAGTTTTGTATTTTGGCAAGATCCTATAAGGTAAACCTAGGAAGGACCCAATAATTCACCTGCTTCCAGCTTTTCCAAATGCAGCAGGTGTTTACAGAGGCTTGCATGTTCTTTAATGGCTGCATGAATTTACTTAGTATTTTCTCTTGTTAGAGTAGCAGGAAAGTAGCAATCGGGCTTTCTGCTCACTGAGGATTTATTGGTACCTGTTCTGCTCTTTATATAAAACTGGAGAGCTTAATTAGGTATAGAGATGGCATTCGTTGAACATGTTATTTTCGCTCCCATTACCCATGAGATTCTTTTCATTTCACTAAATATCTGAGTGTGAAGAATATTCTAAAAGGTGTCGGGCAGGAATCCTAACTTTAAGTAGCCTATAGTAGAAATGAAAAGATGAGACTTATGGTTATAGAGAGTTAACTTTATACAAATGTGTCATTAATAAGAATCAGATGAGGTAGGATTGCTAGAGAAATTCAGGAAGAAAGAGCTCTTGAGATAACTTGACAATAAGGGGACCTGAGAGGTGTCAGGTCTCACCTGGGCCTGAGAAAAGAATGGGTTCAGTTATGATGCTTCTATTGTGTCGCAGTGGAGAGAGGACATGAGAGATTCAGATTTGCTTTTAGTTTCTGGGTCAAGTACTTAGTGGTTGACGGACTTAAGACAAGTTGGTTTCTCTGTCTAAATCTCATCTGTAAAACAGGGTTAATGCTGTCTGCCAGTGAGGACTACTAAATACTAAAGGATTGGCTTCATATTTCTTATATTTATTGTTTCAGAATATAGGTAATGATAGTTCCTTAAGTATCATAACTGTGGCCATTTTTTCTGTTACATCTGTTTCTTTGTTAATTAAGAGGAGGTGGAGCCAAGGATATTGTGAAAGAGTCCTGTCCATGCACATCTGTGTGTGAGGAGGAAGATGCCTTTGCTCACTAGTGGACAGGAATGCACTATTATTCCTTGGGCGTTGCAAACATTGCCTTGGTCACCGTGGAAACATTTTAAAGCTCTTCTCAAGACTTTGAAAGAAATAGTAACTTTTTAATTATACAGCTAAATGGATGTCAGTTGATAAGGAAAGAAATTTAAAAGAATTTTACTTTAGTTCAATATTTCTGAAACTTGAACATGCTTGAAAAGATTTCTAATAAATGAAACAAAACATGGGTTCTGTGAACTTTTCTTATTCTGAGAGAGTACTCTTCTTGGCTGATATAGTTGAATTAGGTAGTTATAGTGAAATGTAAAAATAATAATAAATGGTTTACATTTAATTTGAACATCAATTATAACAGTGGATAGTGCATAAAACAAAGTGACCATTTGTAGAGGTAAAAAGTCATTAGTGTAACAGGCCAGGTTTTAGTTAGCAAATAGGAATTTTTTAAAAATTATTTTTAGGGAAATTATAAATGTTGGATGCATCACTAATTCATTTTAAAAAGGCATTATGCGCCCTAGCTGGTTTGGCTCAATGGATGGAGTGTCGGCCTGCAGACTGAAGGGTCCCAGGTTCAATTCTGGCCAAGGGCACATGCCTGGGTTGCGGGTTTGATCCCCAGTGGGGAGCGTGCAGGAGGCAGCCAATCAATGATTCTCTCTCCCTCTCCGTTCCTCTCTGAAATCAATAAAATATTTTTTTAAAAAAATAAAAATAAAAACTAAGTAATAAAATAAAAACAGCATTATGCAACTAGCTGTTTTTACCTATTAAAACCTCTCCCCATAGAGAGAAAAAAGAAAGCTAAGAGGCTATTCTAAAAATTACCCTGTTTTATACTATTAGATACAGATGTTTGAAGTGGTACTGCTGTGAACTGTGCTCATGCTAGCTTGTATTCAGACTGTGGAAACTCAAGTCATGCTAGCATCATCCCTGAAGAATAATTTTTTTAATGTTTTCAATTTATTAGCATATTTGAATGTACTTACCACTTAACTCTGGGTTGGTTGTTTTTCAGAGGTACCCATAAGAAATGAAAGTAGTTTAGCATCTTTAAGAGAAAAGGAAAATTGCATTATATAATATACTGTGCTGCATTAACTACATCACTTTTATGGTTATGTTTTGCTTATCAAATTATAGTGAAGGGTTATAAAAAAGATATCACTTTAGTTAATTCAGTCACAGGTCACTTAACGACATGGATACGTTCGGAGAAATGCACCCTTAGGCGATTTCGCCAGCATAGAGTGCACTTACACATACCTTGGCTTCATGGTCTAGCCTATTGCTCCGGGGCTACAAGCCTGTGCAGCATGTTACTGTCCTGAGTGCTCCAGGCAGTTGTAACACAATGGTAAGTATTTTGTGTATCTAAACATAGAAAAGGGACAGTAAAAATAACAGGATGAAAGCTAAAAACCTGAGTAAAGGCAACTTACCAGGAATGGAGCTTATAGGACTGGAAGCTGCTCTGGGTAAGACAGTGGTGGATGAATGTAAAGGCCTGGGACATTGCTGTACACTGCTGTAGACTCTAAGCACTTTAAGCCTAGGCTACACTAAGTTTAGAAAAATATTTTTTCAATAATTCAACCTTAGCTTACTGTAACTGTATTACTTTATAAATGTTTTAATTTTGTGAAACTTTTAACTCTTATAACAGCTAAAAGCAACACACCACTGTACAAAAATATTTTCTTTATATCTTAACTAGAGGCCCGGTGCACAAAATTGGTGCACTGGAGTTGGGGGGGGGGGGGGCTCCCTCAGCCCAGCCTGCACCCTCTCCAATCTGGGACCCCTCGAGGGATGTCCGACTGCCCTCTCACAATCCAGGACTGCTGGCTCCCAACCGCTTGCCTGCCTGCCTACTTGATTGCCCCTAAACGCTCCCCTGCCAGCCTGATTGACGCCTACCTGTTCCCCTGCTGGCCCGATTGCCCCTAACTGCCCTCCCCTGCAGTCCTGGTCGCCCCCAACTGCCCTCCCCTGCAGGCCTGGTCACCCCTAACTGCCCTCCCCTGCCGGCCATCTTGTGGCCACATGGGGGCGGCCATCTTATGTGTTTGAGTGATGGTCAGTTTGCATACTGGGCTGACTAATTAGCACATCCAGTCATGACTAATTAGCATATCCCCCTCTCATATGGGATAAGCTTTTTTCCTATATAAAATTTTTAAATTTGTTTTTACTTCAAAACCGTTGTTCTTAAAAACTAAAGACACAGACACACACACTAGCCTAATTGTACACAGTGTTAAGGACATCAGTGTGTGTGTCTCCTGCCTCCCCTGCTGGGGCCCCTGGGAGGGCTGCAGGGTAATACTGCTCGGAGCTGTGTCTCCTGGGCTGACCGAGTCTCTGGAACACCTCCCCCAGGCCCTGCCGAGGCTCTTCTGGAGGAGGTGTCACGCTTCAGAAATATGTCCGTGGTGGTTTGCTTGGTTTCTTTCTTTTTTTCATCATAGATTTGCTTGTAAGCAGTTAATGCATCATGAGCATTCCCCTATTAATGAAAACCTTTCAATGTTGGGATTCATGTTTTTAAAATTTGTAAGGAGCTTATAGCGGTGCTGAACCTTTCATTGGAATTTTTTGGTGACTCTTTTTCTTCTGCATTTTCTCCCTTGCCCTGATTGTGAACCAAACCTGCAACCTTTTGGTGCACGGTATAACACGACACTCCAACTAACAGGGCTGTACCAAACTCTTATTTAGGCATATTTCATGCACTGTGAGTAATAGAAAAATTGTAAAGGAACCGTCTTGCTCTTTAGTAACTAGTAACTTACTAGTAATTCTGTATATGGGATGCAGAAGACCCAATACAATATTAAGTTTTATTACAGCCATGAAATCCTGTGGAAAGAATAAATGGGGAAGATGAATTCTGATAGAGGGGGTGACTTGGGAAAATATTGTGGAAATAGTAGTATTTGAATTCATTCTCCAGTTTCATTAATTTTTTATAAATTCCTTCTGCTCTTTTAGTCTGGTTTGTGTAGATTCCTGAAATAACCATGGTTTATTCCTGTTTCTGGGAAAGTACTTGTCCTCCTTTGTTCTTTGTGCGGATCCAAGCCCTGGGGGGAGCGGGGTCATTCTGGCCAGTGCTTTGATCTGCTGAGCTCTCCTCCAGTCTACAGCCACAGATATGACAGGGGGTCTTTGTTAAGCTTCTTTCTACTCAAAATTATATTTAAAAAGAATGTCATGTTTTTATTTCATATGTTTAGTATATTTTATTGACTTCGTTAATTAACAAATAGGTTATCTTAAGCTAGTGCTCTTTATCCCTACAGTACTTTTTTCAATTTTATTTTTGTAAAGTATAACCTGTAGTCTTTAAAATGTTAGTTTATTTGTTGAATTTGTTATCCCTTCTCTATTTTTATGCTTATGTCATTTCCTGCAATCATTTATCCCTCTTTGATTTTAGATAGCCTATTCAAACCATGTTAACATCAATTGCACAGCTCTTATGAGACGCTAGGCACTCTTCTATGTGCTGTACAAACACTTAGAACTCATCACAGTGCTATGACATTAATACTATATTTACCTTTGTTTGATGAAGAAACTAAGATATTTTATAATAGTAACTGAGCCCAAAGTTTCCATAAGAATTCTCCACCACATATTATTTTTCTCTAGTTTTTAAAAATCCTCACCCAAGGATATGTTTTTATTGGTGTTGGGAGCGGAAGGGGGAGAGAGGAGAAAGAAGAGAGAAGGAGGGAAGCGGGGAGAGAGAAACATTGATCGGTTGCCTCCTGTATGTGCCCCTGACCGGGATCAAATGCACAACCTAGTATGTGCCCTGACCAGGAATCACACCTGCAGCCTTTTGGTGTCCGGGAGAACCCTCTGGTCAGCTAAGCCACGCGGCCAGGTCTGGTCTCACTGTGTTGGTGTGCTACATCCAAAGTGTTTTCACTAAGTAGCTCTATCTAGAGAAATCTGAACTTTGGTCATTATTGTGACAGACCAATGGTATTTGTCCAGAACTGGGGGATATATAAGTTTAGTTTCGACATGCATTAATTGCAATTAAATAGTGGAATTAATTTGCGAAAATTACGAGGAGGTCATTACCTGGCAGTCTTTTAGTATTGTGATCATAGGAGAGAGATGTTTCTTGGGAAGGAAAAGTATGGAGAATAGTCCTTTTGTTTTTAACTTGGAAAGTTATTGACATAAAACAATAACATTCTTTGAATTTAGCAAATTGTTCCATTGTGTTTAATTTAATAAGCATTTATTGAATTTCTGCTGCCCTTAAAGACTTTTCTAGATGATAATTTCAATAACCTGAATATAAAATTATTCTAATCTTCATATATTATTAGAAAATAATTTGCTTTGAGAACGTAATTGTTCGTGGTACTTAAGTTCAAGTTAAAAAAATGTTGAGGTCAACTTTATATAACTGGAGTCACTGAACAATTATGTAAAATCATTTTATGTCCAGTTTCTCAATGAACATTTCCTAAACTACCAGACACTGTCATATATGTGAGCTCTATCACTTGGATTAAATGTATGTATTTGTAAGTGTTGTTGGAACCTTGCTTTACTCACTTGAGTTCCTGTCTGGGAGGTTCTGACAGTAAGTGCACAGTAGTGGAGAAGTCCTGTGCTCGTTTGCTTGACTACAAATCTATAATTAAAAGTCTCTCAGCAGGGGTGGGGACAGTTATTGTGTTCTGATGCTTCATGTTATAGAATTACTTTGTTGTTCTAACAGATACTGTAATTAGCATAATTTAAAACTTCATAGGGCAATGACTCAAGTGTTTTTTGTTTTTAATCAAAAACAACAAATAATAGTTTCTTAAAAGTTGAGAATGATTTTTTTAAAAATCCTATATAATAAAAAGATAATATGCAAATAGACCGAACGGCAGAAGGCCGGTGGCCCCTCGCCCTGGCTAGCCCCATCCCCAGCGGGCTCCCCTACCCCAATTGGGGGCAGGGCCAGCTGGCAAAACACCCAGGGCCCCTTGCCGCAGCCAGCCCCGCCCCCGGTTGGCCCCCCCCTCCCCGGCCCCTGATGGCCCCCATTGGGGGCGAGCCAGCTGGACCCCACCAGTGCAGTAATTCGTGCACCGGGCCACTAGTATTTTCATGTTACTGTAAACAGCAGCTTCAAAAAGGAAATGGTTGGTGTTTTTATTGAAAAATAATGGTTAGAACTTGTTTCAGAGCAATGGTTTTAAATATCCCTCACTTAGTAGTAATGTTTGAGATATATATCTATACCAGTGGTTCTCAA
Source organism: Myotis lucifugus (assembly GCF_000147115.1). Classification (NCBI taxonomy): domain Eukaryota; kingdom Metazoa; phylum Chordata; class Mammalia; order Chiroptera; family Vespertilionidae; genus Myotis; species Myotis lucifugus. Next base: position 998,698 of record NW_005871396.1, on the reverse strand, counting down.
CCTTCTGGCCCTTTAAATACAGTTCCTCATGTTGTGACCCAACCATAAAATTATTTTCTTTGCTACTTCATAACTGTAATGTTGCTACTGTTAGGAATCATAATGTAAATATCTGATATGCAGGATGGTCTTAGGCGACCCCTGTGAAAGGGTTGTTCGACCGCCAAAGGGGTCGTGACCCACAGGTTGAGAGCCGCTGATCTATACCTATATCTATAACTATCTATATGCATACATTTTGTATTAAGACCAAATTTTAGTTTTAAGAACCTTGCCTTATTGAAACTTTGGAGGAATTCTGTGTAAATGCACACAGATTTACCATTTTTACATATTTGTGTCATTGAAATTTGATAGGCAATTCTCTGATCTCGATAAAAAGCATTTTTGTAGATGTAAGAGATCTGTTTAGCCAGTGCTGCTTTGCTAGTTTTTGATACTGCTTTTCATGCGACTTATTCAGGATTTATTGAGAAAGAGCACTTGACATCGAATTAGGAGATATAGGACCAGTATAAAAAAAAACAACAACACACAAAAAAACCAAATATACCAAATAAGCTCAATTAATTTGTTTTTTCATCTCCATCCAAAGTCCCTACCATGTCTAAAGTTCTTTGAGGACAAGATGTGCTTAGAAGTTCACAGAAAAAAAAAATGCTTAAAGGTAAATAGTAGAGTAGAAAGATTTTCTAAAGATTTAAGACCTCACTCTTCTGTTTCTGTCTCTTTCACTAATACATGAAGCTAATAATGGGGGAAATTTTATTAATTTTCGGGCTCTTGTGTAGGTGATGTGTCTTGTATTAGAAATTAGTTGTTGAGAGTGCACGCTCTACAGTTCTGCCCTGTGGAACATGTACTGTATGTATGACTTTGGCAAGTCGTGTCTGCCTCACCCTCCTCATTAACATGTTAGTAAGAATAATAGTATTGCCCTCATGACAAGATTAAATGAGGTGGTGTGTTTATGTTTCTTAGAATGCAGTGTGTTTAATAAAAGTTTAGTTGCTATCATCATCATTTTCAGTTCTGTGTGTGTGTGTGTGTGTGTGTGTATGTGTATGTGTGTGTTAATTCTCACCTGAGGATATTTTTTCATTGATTTTGAGAGACTGGAAAGAATGGGGAGAGACAGAGAGAGACAGAGGGGAGGGGGACATCGATGTGAGAGACACATCAATTGGTTACTTCCCACACACACCCAACCAGGCCAGGGATCAAGCCTACAACCTAGGTATCTGTCTTTGGCCAGAATCGAACCCTGGACCCTTCAGTCTGCGGGCTGATGCTCTATCCACTGAACCAAACCAGCTAGGGTACCATTTTCATTTCTCAGTTTGTTTTTTATCATCACCTGAAAGACTAATTGTTATTTGGAATTTCTTTCTTTATAGTATACCTGTCAGAAATGTAGACCTATAACAAAGTATCATCGGTAATTGTGTCTAACTTTTATCATGTATGGGTGGTATTATAAGATTGTTTAGTATGTTATTAAACTTTAATTTACTACATAAATAAAGCTATATTCCATTTCCTTGAGTGCTGTCTTGTCATTTCAGCCTCCCTTAAATCAAAAAAGGTTAGCGGTTTTGTGCTTTGAACATATTTATACACATAGTAATTATATATATATTTGTTTTTGTTGTCACTTTGCTCTGTTATGTTAAGATATAACTCTAGTCTTATAGTTTATAAAAGACTTTAACCCTTATACTCCTTCTGATACATTGAAACAAGGTGTAGTTTAGAGGTGATAGAGTAAAGGAAAAGCAGTGTCTTTGGTGGGATATGAAAATCAGACCTCATCAGAATTATTGTAGAAAATCTAAGAGAGTTGACTAGAAGTAAGAGAACAAGAATAAAAGAAGGCCAAACACTGTCAAATGTAACTGGCAACTTAAACGGGGGAAAAAGACGCAGGCCCAGAAACCACATACATGATCAAGGGCGGAGACTAGGAGGCGTCTGATGTAATAGAGGCGGACACAGAAGTTCTGAGTAGAGCAGAGCGCTGTGGGGAAAGCTGCAGTATTTTAATGCAAAATATGACACTTGATTTCAATGATGCTCCTCAATAATAAAAGCTCAGCTGTTGAATTCAGTAAATATTTGTTTAAGGCTAGGTATGTGTAAAGCCAGTGTATAGATTCTGTTAAGAATAAAAAAAGTGGCCTGGCCGGCATGGCTCACTGGTTGAGCGTTGACTTATGAACTAGTTACTAGTTACTGTGTCACAGTTCAGTTCCTGACCAGGGCACATGCCTGGGTTGTGGTCTCAATCCCCAGTGTGGGGTGTGTAGGAGATAGATGATCAATGGTTCTCTTTCATCATTGATGCTTCTATCTCCCTCTCTCTCTCCTTCCTCTCTGAAATCAATAAAAACATATTTTTAAAATAGAATAGAAAAAGCAGTGAGACATGGTTCTGGTATTTAAGTGAAATCAAACTTTCGAATAGCAAGAATAAGACAGACACAACCAGAAGTTATGGTATGGTTTTTAGAGCAAAAGGTAAACTATTAAAGAGGGGGAGAGAAGAGCATCTGGACATGGGTGGTGACTTGCATAGAGTTATGGGCATCACCATCCATGTTTGGGAACAGGCCAGTTTATTTGCACTGTGGAGTGAGGTGTAGCTGTTGTGGGTCAGTAAGCAAGAAATGGCACCTGAAGGCAGGTGGATTGAAATGAGGCTATAGCAGCCCCTCCCTCTGTCAAGGCACAGGTAAGCTTATGGCTGCAGTTCAAATATTTTTCTACAAAATCAATTGGTCCTTGTCCGCAAATTCTAAAAATCCACACGTATTAAAAAACACACCTCAGAACTAATAATAGCTAAGACATAAATGGTGGGCAGTTTGGAGGAGGGTTAGATGATGAGCTGCAGTTTGGACATGGGGGTTGAGAGTGCCTTAGAGACCATGATAGACACGTCCACTTGGCAGTCTAATTTGGAGGTCTGAGAATCGGCCAGGAGGACTGTGCTGAAAATTTAAACCTGATGTTCTGTATTGCTGAAGATTTAAGAGGCACAAAATCTGAAATGACATTGTTTTGGGTAACCATAAGACAGATGTTATAATAATTAGTAATAGCTGTTTTTCTACATTAGTATCTCAGTTGTTGACTCCTGAAATATAACTAAATGTAACTAAAAAGAAATTGATGCCTCATAGACCCCTGTTTCTAAGGGGAACCATTTTTCATGTGTGCCCTATTTGTTATTCCGCTTCTTTGCTTCCTTTCCACCTGTTTTGTCCCAAGTCATTTTTTGAAGTGAGAAATTTGGGGAGTGGATTCTTAATGTAGGTGTTTTGGAATACAGAAGTATGTATCACATAGTCTTATTCTAATTCTTCTTTGTGACTGAAAGAGAACCTTTATGGGTATAAACATAGACTTCTATAGTATTTACCAACTCCAGATTTCCTGTATTATCTGTTTAAGAAACAGAACACAGGGAGAAATTGTATTTGTGTTGAATGATTACTAGGCTCAAAACTCAATGTTGATAGAATTTACTTAGCCATTACTCTTTCTGAGTTAGAATGGATAAATGCAACTTCTGGGCAGAATTATCTTAAAACCTTTTTTTAAACAAAGTCTGATAAGGTTATAGATTAAAAATAGGAAATTCTGTAAGGACTTATGTGGAATACATGGTTTCCCCCCCCCCACCCCTTTGCTGCCTAACCGTCCCCTGCCCCCCAACTTCCTACTCTTGAAGAGATTCTTTGGTATTTATTCTCTGTTACTGCACTGTGTACTTACTGTGGGGTGTGTGTGTGTGTGTGTGTGTGTGTGTGTGTGTGTGTTTACATTCCACACAGAAAGGTCTTCCCATCACTTGCCCCCAGCTTATGGGTTGGCAGCCTTCCCTGGGGGTGGAGCGACAGAAGACAGGACACCTCAGACTTCAGTATAGAAAGGACCTCATCAGCTGCCCGTCACAGCCCGTTTCAGAAAGTGCACCTGGTCAGGAGTGTGTTTCTAGTGTTTGGCTGGGAGCTAGGGAGTGCTAGGCTACCAGCTATTTGGGGGCAGGGATGTAGAGATTCACCGTCTTGTCTATAAGTGTTTGTTCTTTCAACAGCTTTTAAAAACTGTAAGCAAAACTTTCTTCTGAAGCAAGCATTAGGATAAGTATTTTAATCGGCACTTAAATTGTTGAATTGAGTTTACATTTACCTAGGTGTTCTACAACTCGTAAATGTATTCCTTTAATAAAGCACAATGTAAAGTTATACTGCAGCTCTGTTCTCTGTTCCTGTTATGTAAGTCCTTCCCTTTTTAAATCCTCCGGCTTTTGTCTGCCCATGTATAAAAGTTTTGTGGAAAGTCACTTATAATTTTAGTTTTCATTTTTAGGCCTTTCTAAAATATTTTGATGTAAGAATATTCCTCATCATCTTATGTTAGTATCTTTATGCATTAGTGTCTCTGTTTCTAATAATTACAACATCTGTGTTCAAGGTTGGTTTTGATTGATTTTTTTTTTCATCAGATGTTACAATTTTCTGCTTCTTTGTTTGCCTATTAATTTCTGATTAGGTGCCAGATAGTGTGAATATTACTTTTGGGGGCAGTTATTTGTATGTCTAAGTGTTCTTGATCTTTGTTCTGGGGTATTGACTATTGCTGTTGCCCGAGAAATACCCCCATGTTAGGCCTGTGAGTGACTGGTGGCTCCGGGCTCACTCTTTGGAGTCATGTTGAAGGCCTTGCACGGGCTGCTGCATTTGGTCTGGTTTCTCATTCCCCGCGCAACATTTGGGATGCATTTCCATAGTAATGTTATGAACAGAAAGTAAAGACAGAAGCATATTATTTCATTTTTACAACTTATTTCTATTCTTATTGACTAAGCTACATAGGTTTTTTTTCTCCCATGGCCTCTGCAAACATGTGAGTTGTAATAAACAGCTGCTTTCATTATACCAGTTTTGTTCATTTACACCAGTTTTATTTTCTTTGATTACAATTTCACAATTTAGTACCTGCAAGAGGCAATTAGTTATTGCTTATATGGCACCTTGCACTAAGCCAGGTGCATCTCTTTATACCACTTTTATATTTAAAATACATTTCTATTTTGTTTGATATTAAAATTGTATGTATATATTACAAATGATGTATACGTGTATTTATATTTCTCTAAAATGTCATAAAGAAGCAGTTCTGAAATTGTTGTATCTTCGGTGAAAGGGAAATGTGGCAGCCCTCCCTGCACCTCTTTGTAGCTCACAGCGCTGCCGCCTGGAGAAGAGGCCTCCTGAGTGACGAGCGCTCCAGGGAAGGAGACTAGATGTTCTCTGTTTAACTAGCACTTGTGGGTGGGTGTCATTGAAGAATAACCTGACAGCTCACTGTTTTTACAGTAAGCTCATGATGGAAACATCGTTTATTACTGTAATAACGAAATATTTCCATAAATACTACTAGAAATACTTAAAACAAATGGCATTTCTCTTATATAATGTCTATTTGCAAAACATTTTCCCTAATCTTGAATTCAGTCAATGTTATTAAAAAGTAATTGTAAAAACTTCTCTGAATTTGAGTTTTTCTAACTTTGAGCTCCTAAATTGGCAAGTTACCAGCTATGTGACCCTGACAATGACTCACTTAAATTTATCCCAGTGACCTGGTCTTATAAGCAAAATATAGAAATAACAACATGTTTTTCATATTAACCAAAGGCTAACACCATAAATGAGTTTCTTATGCACCTAAGAGCACACAGGGGGCTGGTGGCTCGCTCACTGTTGAATCCTAAGCAGTCGGCTCCATGGTACAGAGTAGGTGCTCAACAAATGTTTGTTGACTATCATTTGATCCACTGGGCTTCCACACAGGTTTTTTGCCAGGAAAATAACTAAAAATATTTATAATGTCATCATAGAAAAACAATGTAAACCTATCTTAAATAACTGCCAACAGATTAGTATTATGAAAAGTATACTTTCTTTCTTGAAAAGAAACATGTAATATTTTACTTTGTACATTTTTTAGGAGGAGCAAAATAGAGGCAAGCCCAATTGGGAGCACCTCAACGAAGACTTGCACGTCCTGATTACTGTGGAAGATGCTCAGAACAGAGCAGAGATCAAACTGAAGAGAGCCGTTGAGGAAGTGAAGAAATTACTGGTACCTGCAGTAAGTAGTCATTTCTAACTTTTAGATTTGGGTTCCAACCCCCTTTCCAGTTTAATTTTAAATTGTTGTAAGATTATAGTAATAAACAGGTATTGTTAGAAATTTTATTTAAATAAAAATACAAAAATTATAACTCCTTTACTATAATACAGTAGACAACATAGGTACGAGTCAGATCTGTAAATGCAAAAGCCTATTTGTTAGAGTTGTGAAGGGAGCGAGGTGAATCGGTGGCCTACTTTTCAGAAGTTTTATTAACCTTTGTATCCCTCTGTCATGGGGTAAGATGTCAGGAGGGAAATGAGAGCGTTCTTTTTTTTAGTGGGACAATTTTTCTGTAAGCACGTAATGAGTGCACAGAGTCTACAGCTGATACTTAAGTTGGGTGAGCTGTGTGAGTAGGGGCAGATATTGGACTTGCCTGTGGGTTCCAAGTACTCTTCCTGGCACATCATTGTCTACATGGAGGAATTGTCCCGTCCCGTGATAGAATGGCTTTCAGAAAAATCAGAGCTCACTCTTACTGGTGTACCAGGCGCCTTTGTGTTCTCATCCTCCCTCCCTTTCCTTCTCACTTTCCCTGTCTATTTCTCTCTACTCCCTTCTCCCTTTTGTCATTTCCTCGTTGTTACAGAAACCTATAGTAGCTTTATAATTTCTAAAAAATCTTTATTGCTGAAAGTATTACATATGTCCCTTTTTTCCCCATTGGGCCATTTCTAGCCCACCCCTGGTCCCCACCCCAAGCATTCACCACCCTATACTCTTTTAAATTGTTTATTTATCTTTGTTGTTGAAAGTATTATAGATGTCCCCTTTGTTTTTCTGTTTCCTCCCCCTCCACACTCCCTCCTCCTGCACCCACCCCTCCTAGGCCTTCACCAGATTGTCATCTGTGTCCATGGGCCTGTAGTCACTTTAGCAATGATGATTGAGTTACCAGAGTATCATCTTCTTCAATGGAAAATAAAAAATACATTATTGGTTTTCTAAGACGTTATTATAATTTTTTACATTAGTAAAATATATGGAAATGTGGACCCTAACTTGCTATTGAAAAAACTAGGAATAATGTTAGTATTCTATCCAACAGAAATTTGTTGACATTTACATAAATGAGGAGAATGCTGGCTGTTCTCTATTCCCCAGGTAGTTTCTTCTACAAGTAAACTTACAAAACATAAACATTTCTATTTACTTGACAAAATTATCTCCTTGAAAGAAAAGAATTCCATGTAAATTCTGTTTGATAGGTTTTATAAAGAATATAAACTAAAATCTATAATTGTACACTTATGCCATATAATTTCTCTTCTTTTAAAAAATAATTGTGCAGTATTGAAGAAATTTATAGAAAAGGGTTTTCTTCCCCTAGGCATACTGGTCTATTAGTCCTATGATCAGAACAAGTTACTTAACATTAGGCCTTTTTTTGCTACATATAACTGAAAATAGTTAGCTCATATCATATACTAAACAAATGATTTCACCTAATATATTAAGTAGACCACCCTAATATATTATTCTAATCATGCTGTAAGCTACTTTAATTCTAAATATTATTAACGTGGGGAAGAACATTCAATTAGAAACCTGTTACTAACTATTATGTGTCTTTCAGAAAGTAAGTAAACTTCTCTCTGTTTTCTTATTTATAAAATGAGAATTGGAGCAAATGTCCTCTAAGGACCATTTTGGTTTTAAAATTATTTGTCTTTGAATATTAAATGATGTACTGAAGCTTTTTTAAAAACTCATACAATTTATATTTTAAAGAAAAATGGCACTTTATTTGAAATTCAAATTCCATTGTTCATTAACAAATGATACTGAAACACAGCCATGCTTTTCATGTACACATTGTCTGTGGCTGCGTTTGCGTTACCATGGAGGAGCCGCGTAACTGCACCACAGACCATATGCCCAGAAAAGCCATCTACTGTCTGGCTCTTTAAAAAGCTTGCCACTTTCTGGACTGTTCATTAATCCAGATGACAGATGATAATGAGTGGAACCAAGGTAGCCATAGTGGTGAAGGTGTGAAGCATGGTCTGATGTTAAGTACATTTTTAAAGTGACTCAGGCCTGCGAAATCATTTGGTCTGGCCCTGCCAAGGCGTTTGGGGTGAGTTAATTAAATGTTTGATCAAATATAGCAGGCTAATTTTTAATTTAATAATTTTATATGGCCCACAATGATGTTATAAATATTCAAATGGCCCTGGGCAGGAAAAAGGTTCCCACCCTGGAATATGGGATATTAGAAAGCATTGAGTCAAGAAGGAGGTCAAGGTTTTTAGCCTGAACAACTGGAAGGATAGAATGCTGTTACCTTGTTGAAGATGATATTAGTAGGAACCGACTTGGAAGGAATTATCAGGAGTTAACCATTTGAGATGCTTGTTGCCTGTCCAAGTGTAGCTATTCGAGTGTTATTATTCCAGGTTGACAGTGTTTTAGGTTGATAGAGTACAGAAAATCATTTAAGGTAAGATTCTTAGAGCAGTTGGCATTTCCCTAACTGTGTTCTGTGAGACACTTTTCATCGGTGTTCTGAGTAAAGGAAGTTTTAATATGCTAGTAAGCATTGCGAACCTCTGGTAGGAACCATTTCCACATTTAATTGGCCATCAAAATTTCTGGGAATAAATTCACATTTAGTGTTCTACAGATGATCTGGGAAATAATATGGAAACTCTTAGGTCTGATTTAAATACAATTTGAGCTACGTTTTTTTAAAATGCTAATGGAGTTATTTTGAAGACATGAAGAAAGAAAACTCTTCTTAAGGTTTTCCCCCCCATTCCTTTTTAAACATACAATGGAACATATTCATTTTAAGTGTACAGATTGAGTTTGAAGCTATATACACTTACAATCGCTACCTCAATCAAGATTTCCTATCACCTGTTTTCTTACTCTACCATCAATTAACCACCTCTCTCCTGCTGCCCCCAGACAGATACTGGGGTTAATTTTGCCTCAAAACTATATTTTTATTTTAGTTTTATTGACACATGATTGCAAAAATTGTACACATGATGGTCTGACATACATAGAAATTGTGAAATTATCACAGTTAAGTTAACCACATCCGTTACCTCACAATGACCAGTTTTTAAGATCTTCTCTCATAGCTTTTCAAGACTACAACACAGTATTATTAACTGCTACCACCATGCTGTACATTATTAGTTCCTCATAATTTATTCGTCATATAATTGACCGACATCTCCCCATTCCCCTTTCTCTCACCTCCCAGCCACTACCTTTCTGCTTTCTCTGGTGGTTCAACTTTTTTATATATTCGGTTTACTTTTTCTAATTTCATGTAGATGAAAATTATTTTCTGCCTGTCTTCTTGGAATAAGCATGGATTTTTTGAGGTTCCTCCGTGCTGTTGCATGTTTCTTTGTGTTGATAATTAGTATTCCATAGAATAAAGAGGCACAGTTTATTGATCCTTTCGCCTGTTGTGGTTTTATTTTCCATTTCTCTGCAGACAAATGATGTTGAGCATCTTCCCATGTCCTTTTTGGCAATTGGTGTTTCTTTAATGAAGTATCTGTTTAAATCTATTTTATTGTCTTCTCTCATACTGAGTTATAACAGATATTTGTAGATTTGGGTAATAAATCTTTTACCAGACAACTATTCTACTCTGTGGCTTATCTTTTGTGCTTTTGTGGAAAGGCTTTTAATTACTAATTCAATTTATTTGTAAAATATAGAACTCTTAAATTTTTTTCCTGTTTTTCTGTTTTTTCAAGGCACTTATTCATGTCATCTAAGTTGATGAGATTTCTGCCATGAAATTGTTCATAATATTACCTTTTTATCTTTAAGGTCTGTAGGATCTATAAAAGGTTTCTTCTCCTCCTCCTCCTTCTTCTGCTTCTTGTCATTCTAGCTCTAGAGCTTCATTAATTTTATGGATCTTTTCTAAGTATCAACTTTTGTTTCTGTTGATATTCTTTATTTGTTCTTTTTTACTTTATTGATTTCTCCTTTTACACTTTCCTTCTACCTCATTTGGTTTCATATTATTTTCACTCATCACACAGATAGAAGATTAGTGATCTAAAACCTTTCATTTCTACTTTTGAGAACTCTTTTAAAGGCATAAATTTTTATTTGAAAACTGCTTTAGCTGCATCACCAAAATAATATTACATTGTAATTTCATTATCATTTAGTTTAAAATATTTTCTAATTTCCATGATTTTTTTCTTTGACCCATGGGTTATTTCCAAATATTTGGGACTTATCTGTTATCTTACTATGACTGATTTCTAATTTAATTTTGTTATCAGAAATTATAATCTGTAATATTTCAGCCCTTTTAATCTATTTAGGACTTATTTATAGTCTAGCATATGGTCTGTTTTGTTGAATGTCTCATGTACATTTAAAAGCATGTGCATTCTATAGTAGTTGGCTATGTGCTGTATAAGTGTCAGTTAGGTGGAGGTGGTTGAAAATGTTGTTCAGGTCTTCTCTCTCTCTCTTTTTTTTTTTAACCCTTTTCCCCCTCCTAGCTTTGTTAATTACTGAAAGAGTCTAAAGATCTCCATTCATTCATTGTAAAAATGCACACACTAGTGTGTTCTCCTTGATCTCACTGAAATGGCAAACTAATTTGGTATACGCACACTCATTCCCAAGTGTATATCTGTGTATAAATAGCTTACACAACCTACATGGCCAGGGTTTGGCATCATTAAGAGATTTCACTTGTTTTTTATATAATGGCAACTTTGGTGAGACTTGAGCTGGATGATCAATATACAGATTCATGGAGACAAATTTAGTGTACTTATGCATTTTAGGGTTGGCGAGTTGTGCATTTCAGGTTATTAAAAGAGATGATAAATACAGTAGGATTATATAAATCATGGTCAGGGACTGTCACTTTCCTTATTTGTAAAATTGAGTTATTATTGCTTACTTGCCTTAGAAGTCCTTGGGAAGGTCATAATTATTTATGTGGAAATACAGGACGCATGTTTCATCTTTTCTCCTCTTGTACATGGACTGGTTGCCTCAAATACATCATTGACCATATCAATGACCACCTCAGCTCCTGGTCACAGATGCACCTGTTCCCTTCCCGCAAAAACCCTCATTGCTAATCCCACTCTCAGTATAGGCGTTTGTTTACAGTGGCATAATAAGCAAAAATTATGAAACTATTAATGTTACTAAAACATAACATTGTTTGTAAGTTGCACCCCCCTCCCCCCCCCCCCCCCCCCCACACACACAGATTCCTTCTTCACTTACTATGGGTGTGCAACACCATCTCAGCTATTAGGTACCATCCCTCTTTCAATTCTCATCTCTATGAGTTTGAAAATCATACTGCTATTATTTGTAGTCATTAGCTCAGACCTTATGGATATGTATTCTGTGATGTTTTCTAATCTCCAGAGAACCTATAAACACTAGAAGGGGAAGTAGGGGAATAGTGTGCTGGACTCTGTTGACAGGAAGACTGAGAAAGGAGAGGTGAGGATACTGGCCTGAGTCTCCTCTTCCTTGCTGTAATTTTTCCTCCCTTTCAGTAGGAATGAGGTCAAGGTTTCTGTTGAGATAGAATACTCATCTATAAAGACTAAATGAGTAGCACTAACTTGTCTTAGAGAAATTAAGTGGTTTCAGGCCCCGAAGTTTATGTGGTCTCATAATTCAAAATGGGCCTGGACACACAAGATGCCACCAGTCCCAAGAGAATTTCTAAGTGTTCATTTCAGGCTTTTTTACTTTATGGTGGGTATAATTGTTTCTTTTCTCTTTGGTCTTTCATTTTCTCTTTATATTTATTTATAGATGTTTGAGGACTTGAACATGAGTCAGTTTTAAATATATAGCTGATCTCTTTATGAAAGCATTTATATACATAGAGTTCAGTAATATTAACTAAATGATGATCTAATAGATTCTGACAAATTTCCACCTGGAGATTTTGAAATTTAAAGTTGTTGCCAGTTATTTCAAAAAATATTATGAAAATTGAAGATATGTATTAAAACAAAAGTAATTTTAATCCACTTATTTAAAAACTGCAGATGTCATCAGAATTTGATAGAGTAGTAGAGAGAAGAGGAGAATTACAAAATACTTTTTTAGGTTTGCTTTTTATATTTCTCAAACATTCTTTTCTGTCTAAATGCCATATGCATTTGACTCAGTTAAATATGTTTTGATTATAACCTGAAAATAGATAAAGAATAAAACAGGAAGAGAGAGAATGACTCATAGGATTGTTAATGAACTGGTAGCTCTGCATTTAGTTCTTGAGCAAGTTATCAATAATTAAAGTTTGTGGTATTATTGGCTTCCTTTTCATTTTATTGGGAAAAAAAGGCAAGGTATTAAAAGATACAAAAGACCTCTAGCTATGATGCTCCTCCTTGATAGAGCTGTATTGTGAGAGACCATCTCTGTCATGGAAAGAGAGGTGTTGGTACTGTTTGCTGCATGCACAGCCATTTTAATCTGAATGGGGAATCTGTCTAGGGACCCAGAGTACAGTAATTAGCAGTCTCTTCAGAGTGTCAGAGCAGAATTACCATTGTAATGGTTTAGCTGCAGGATAAAAGGATTGCATTTGGGTTTGCCAGTCTGCCAAACTAAATGAGTTGCCATGAGAATTTTCAAATGTGAGAGGCGTTTACTTAAAGCAATTTGGCAGGTTTGAATAAACTCATAAATTACAGGTTCGAAGGGAACCAGTCCTGCTTTCTCTCCTAGAGGAAGGGCAGTATAGCAGGCCAGTCCATGCCTCCGTGCAGACAATTTGCTTATGAAGGCTTGTCTCCTCACTGAATGTAGTACCGTAAACACATCTAAGCAAAGGTGTGTTGTTCCAAATCCCTGAGGGAAGAAGATACAACTCTACATGTAATATTTCCTTCCTAAATTATATAGTCTTCAAATGATGCTAGTAAAATGATTGTTTTGTTTTAATAAACATTCATGTGATATTAACTTTACTTTTACTCAGTGCTTGCAATCTATGTCTTTAAACTTGTCATATTTGTGTCACAAAGTAAGATGAACATTTATAGGTTTTTTTTGGAAAACAAATAGGGCACTGAAGCGCATGAACTGGATTCTACAGGTTGCGTGCAAGTTCTTTGAGAGCTTGGGAGCCTGGGTCAGTGATGACTCTCCAGTGAGCAAAGCTCCTTGGTGCCCGAGGGGATGCCCGGCACTCCCGCTTGCATAACCTCACAGGCCTCAAGACAGTAGATCCTCACATTCCTTGATGAGTGGTTTATAGCTGCCCTCCAGAAAAAGACTGAAATTTAAGTACTTAAAACTTTGAGACTATAAAATATTCTCTCATATTAAATAAAATAAGGTCTTTGGGGAAGTCCATTAACATTTTCAAGCCACTAGGTTACAGTTTCATAAGGAAAGTAATAATTTGATTGTTGCTAATTTTTGTGGCCTAAAAATGTAGATGCACTTTTCATTTTTAAAAGATGCATCTACATTTTTAGTCCATAAGGAGATGCAGGTATGCAGAATGATTGTATTCAGAGGAGAAGGTATACAATATTCTTAGAAGTACAGTAAATATAGCATTTATATGTTAATCTGTACTCCTTAAAGTATAATTACACATCAAAATAGTCTGATTAAAATCCTATAGTAAATTAATAAAACAACACAATGACAGATAAGATTTTCTGAAATACCATTTAAATTTGGAATACAAAGACCATCATAGAAGTCCTTCTCAGAGATCTAGAACTCCTGGAATCAAAACGGCATATGTGTTGTATACGATGTGTTAGGTACTCTGCTAGGAATGAGTGAATGTTCACGGCCCTAGGAAACATGATGAGAGAAAAAGACATGTACAGAAATTGGCATGTGCTGATTAATTTTTTCTTGCAAAGAAGGACAATGCTAAAATTTAACCTGATTCTAAATCAATAACTTTTTATACTCCAATCCATTTTGTGGCTTGTTGTTTATTCTGCATTAGGGCAGCCACAGGAGCATTGTTTCAACTAGAATTTTCACAAATAATTAAAAGTACTCTACCTTAGACATCAGTTCATATGGATATATGAAGAAGTTTGACAGGCGTAGTTTTTAAGACTTAATCACTGCCATAGCAAAACTTGTACATCCCTGAGAGCTGTGTGAGCTCTGTACTTCCTGTCCAGCCACACTGCTGTCTGGCAGTGAGTCCGGCTTTTCCCCAAACTTGGAGCTTCAGTTTGATGAAGCTCCTCGGTGATGGTAATAAAATGCGCCTTGTCTAGGGCCATTGATTAAACTCTCACAAATATGGACTCGGTGTAAGAAACATCCTCCTTTTGATTCTTATTAAGGATTCATTGAGGAGTAGCTTCTCCAAACAAAATGTTGTTGAGGTTGACATTTTAGATAGCCTGGAACTATAAAAAAACGGGAGGGGGGGGGGGTCCGGGCATAGAATAATAGGGCACTCTATATTGGTTTCCTTACCAGTAGTTTTGCAGTTCACATAGGCAGTCCTTCTATTTTAATCTTGTATTCCATGCCTCCCTCAGGATTTGTAAGTTGAATTTATCATAATGAATGTTTCTATCCCTTAAGTCAGTGGTTCTCAACCTTGGCTGCACATTAAAATTACCTGGGAATCTTTTTGAAATCCTGATTTCTGGGCCTCATCCCCCGGAAATTCTGTTTCTTTGTTACTAATGTTTTGGCCTCACCCCATAACAAAGAAACAGAGGGAAACATCAATCAGCTGCCTCCTGCACACTCTCTACTGGGGATGTGCCCACAACCAAGGTACATGCCCTTGACCAGAATCAAACCTGGGACCCTTGAATCCGCAGGCTGATGCTCTATCCACTGAGCCAAACCGGTTAGGGCTCTATTCTTTTTTTAATCCAACACAGTACTGTGTTATTTAAAGCACCTATTTAAATTTATTGACCAGTAATTAATTGTGTTACCAGGAACCTAATAGTGTAGTTTTATATGATTTGTTCTCCACCAAATGGAGAGATGTGCTCCTTCTAATATGCAATCAGAACTTTGGTCCTGAAAGTGTTTTCATGGGAAATTAGAGTTCAGTAAACAAAGATTTTTGAAAGCGCTCTAAATCTAATACTACAAAACCAATATATAACAGGAGAGATCCAGATAACACTGGAACCAGAGCTATAATCTTTGTTCTCACCATTAGCTAATTGTTTCTTAAATATTCATACCAAATATTTAAAGCACCAACCACCTTAATTAAAAAGCTGCTTACCTGTGGAAGATCAATCAGATTTAACCACCAGTATAGTAGCTAGCCATTGTGTATGTTGTTCTCTCATTCATTGCTTCCTAATTTCATTTTTTATCATGAAAACTCATCTGTTAAGAAAGATACCAGTGACTGTATATTGATGCCAGTGGTAAGAATTGTGCCGCCCCTCATAATAATTAGAACTAAGGCACTAGAGTCTACTGAAGCAAAGAAATACTGCTGGAGTTTAAACACCAAGTAAAGCAGTGACTCTTAGAGTGGCTCGCGATTGGAGGCACTCGCCAGTAAAAACGTCTCTGACCATTCTGCGGTGTTCCTAAATGAAAGAGATGTGTCACGGCAGTTTCTAAGGCAGACTTCTATTACATGAATGCCATTTTTATAGATTGGAAGTATTTTCAGTATAAAAGTCTGTCACTGGAAATATAACATATTTAAGAGTATACTAATTTTTATATGTATGATGTTTTCCATGATAAAAAAAAATTATACAAGTGCAGGTAATGTTTAAAAACTATGGTACATACATATGTATTCATACACATATTACACCTACCTATATATGTATATTTAATATATATATATACACACACAGACACACACACAAAACAACAGCGCTTAAAGCTGAGTCCAAACACAAGCGATATTAGTACTCTCTAATCTTTTCTGTGGGCTTACTAGGCTCGCTTGTCAGATGAGTCCACCAGTCCCAAAGTGACCAATTACACCATGTGCATAGCCTCTTTAGTGAACTGAACTAGCATATTTTAATACAATGTTAGCAGACAGTTTTCATAAAGAAGACAAAGTAGGGAAATCACAGCTCTTACAAAGGCCTGAGAAAGGTCCCGTTTTAGCCTTCATTCAAGGAACTCAGTGGCATTTTCTCATTCAGTTAGCAATTACTTTGCTTAGATTAGATTTTTAAAAATAAAGTTATTGAAGGGTCTATAAAGTTAATACCTGCACCTTTGTGTAGCCATGCGCATTGGAAAAGCCTGTTCAGAACACAGTTTAATAGTGTGTGCATCTTCTGGAATAAAGTAGAGTATGAATAAATCAGTTACTCTTCTTGATATCAAAAGAAGTAATCCTCAATCAGAAAAGCAATTTGTAACAGCAATGTTTATGAAGGCAGAAGGTTAATGTTAAGCAGTAGGGGACTGTTAACTCTGTCTCCCTGAAATTCTCTCAGTTTAGGATATCAATTACACATGTTGTCCCTGTACTGTCTTGATTTTACCTTTTCAAATACAGTTGTCCCCACTTATGCACAGTTTCGGTCGATCGTGATCTGGAAATATTAAATGGAAATTCCCAGAAATAAGCATTTCATAAGATTTAAATTGCACACTGTTCTGAGTAGTGTGATATTCTTGTGTTGGCCTACGCTGTCCCACCAGGCACATGAATCAAGTGCGGCTAAACCAAGCCTGGCTTCCTGGCTCTCCTTGGATAGCTTAAGCGTAATGAAAAGTACTCAAGTGCTTTGTTAACACAGTGGCGCAGGCAACTTTCTTGCCTGAGATTATATTTGAAAAAGAGGTGGCATACACCTTCCACAGCGTTCAGGGAGGTGTATACTGTAAGTTTCATTGAGAAAACCAGCACAAGAGGGTTAAAATAATCCCTTGAGTATGAAAGGAAGTCTGTAATGAGACACAGCGTTGTGCTCTGAGTACACAGTGGTGGGAGTGGTGGGGCACCAGAGTGAAGTTCATTCTGGAGTGAGCCACCAGGGTCAGGTTCGAGCTTTGCCAACTAAATTCTATGTCTGCTAGGAAGTGCAATGTAGCCTGCCATCGTGTGATACAATCCAGTGAACACACCGTAGTTCGTAATCTATACGTCTCAGTGGCCTCTAGTGACGTCATTGGGCACACCCCTTGGCACCTCCTGGTGAAAGCTGTGCTGCTCCGGTTTCCGTTCTCCGCTCAGAGGGTCTCTGCTGACGTCACTACATCTTAGTGTCCTGATCCTGCAAAAGGCGCACATGCGTTGCACACCCCTGGTGGGCACACGTGTCTTCCATCATTTTGTCTTCGCCTTTCTCCCTTGTTGGGCACTGCGTCCCGCTAATGAGCGCAGGAACTTGGTGATCCAAAAGAACCCGAAGAAAACACGTGTTCGGGCGCCTCTTCTCTATGCGGTTCTGTGAGGCCTGATGTCCCATCATCACTTATCCCACCTTTAGTTCTTAATTTGCTGACATTTTCAAACAGGTACTGCTTTCTCACTGTGGAGGGTGACCTTAGTATGGCTATTGCTTTTCTTCTGACTTATATAAAGTATAATGTATATACTTTTACTGGTAATCACTCTATTATGTAGAGAGATTTCAATTTGAATTACATGATTAGCTTTAATTTTTGGTATTACTAGTTTACAATGAGCAAGTATAAGGAGTTTTATTGTAATAGGTTTCCAGTTCTTCCCTTCCAGTAATAGTGCTCACTTCTTTTTATCTTTAACAATTAATTGCTGCACTTTCAAAGAAATCATGGTGCTTTTTTTCCTTCCATCTGTACAAGTTCATAGGAATCAAGGAATAGTAACTTCACACGCATGCAGGGTCTTCTCCGTTTTCTGCTAAGTGGGTTTTTGCAAAGGTGGCCGCGGCACATTAAACATCTTAGGATGTTTATACTCATCTTTTCCTTTAATCTCTTTGTGTTTTGTTTACTACAAATTATAGACTAGTTCTCTTTACTAAAAATTACAGCACCCCATTTTCTGCTGTAGTGCCTGGGGCAGCATGTTTGTATCATTTACAATTGCTATAGTAAAGGAGGCTGTCCTACCAGTACCACTCCTGTCAGAACAGTGCACAGTCGGATGCTTTTAAATATTAACCCTGAGCATTAGATAATGCGTAGAGACTATGAACAGTGGAGTTCCCTTCTTACCTCCACTGTCAGGGTGGACTTAGTAGGTGGACTTCATCTACTTCTTTATTTTGCTGTGATAAAGTTTATTCTGTAATATTTCCACGCTTGAGATTAGGGAACAAAATTAAAGATTTCTCATACCAGTCATTTAAAATAGAAAGCTCCAGCAAATCGCCTGGCATGTGGGAGTGAGTGGGGAGATGGGCGATGGTGAGTGAGGAGTAGTCTATTCTCCAGGGCTTCTTTGTTGATGATGATGCACAACACACAATAATTCAGGGCAGGAGCATGTAATGGGGGGACGGCTTTGAGAAGGTAGCATTTGTGTGGCAGTTTGCCGGGGTCAGTAGGGTTTGGGCAGTGGTGGATAGAGTGCAGAGGAACATTCAAGATGGAGGCACATGCATACAGATGAGTAGAGTAGTGATTTGGTTTGATTTATAACAAGATGTGTTTTTTTTAAATAGTAAGATTAGTGAGTTTAACTTGAGAACATAGTGTGGGGCCAGATCATAGGTAGCTTAAATGGTTTATACTTGTAGATAGTAAGAAACCCTAAAAGGTTTTGAGACATAAAATTGTTAAGCATTAAGATGAAAGTTGCATTTGGGGCAGTTAATCTGGACATTGTGTGTAGATTGATGGTGAACAGACATCATTAACATAATTTTGTAGTAGTTTTGATAAGACCCCAATAATGACTAGAACAAGGGTGACATCAGTAACAGGGAGGCATGGGGTGAGTCCAAGGTAAATAGGATGGCTAACCATTTTGATAATCAGATGGTCCTGGGTTATACCTGATATTACCTGATATTAATAGTACCTCTGCTGGCTTTCACATGTTTAATGGTTTGGACATCAAATGGTAACTCTAAAGGTAGATTTGCTTTAGAGTTGATAAATTTAGGGGAGAGAGGGATGTTGGCCATGTATATATACAACACACACACACACACACACACATATACATATACATATAATTTTTAGAAATTTTTAGAAGTTCTTATGACTATTAAATTTTTCTTTTTGAGACTTAAACAGACAATTCTCTTATCTGAATGCCGCAATCAAGTCTTACATGTTTAAAATCCCTATTTTTGTTTTGTTTTGTCTTTTTGTTGTTGTTGTCAATCCTCACCCAAGGATATTTTTTTCCATTGATTTTTAGAGAGAGTGGAAGGGAGGGAGGGGAGAAAGAGAAACGGAAGCATCATTGTGAGACGCTTCAACCTGGGCTAGAGATCAAACTTGCAACCCAGGTACATGCCCTAGACTGGGAATTGAGCACTCAACCCTTTGGTGTGTGGGCTGATGCTGTAACCACTGAGCACACCAATCGGGGCTGTTTCTGGTCTTAATGAATACATTTGAGCTTTGAAATCTTTAACAAAATAATAGATGCTAAAGAGAACATACTATATTTACTCTCATCTAACATTTTCCTTTATTCCATTTAAAAAAGCCTTTTAGGAGAACTTTAATAAATCAGTGCAGCTTATATTTAAAAATTCCAAGTAGAAATGCAGCCAGTGTCAGCTGAGTGTCCCATGTATCCACGTGCCCTCAGTGAGAGAGCAGTCTTCGGTGTCAGCACCAGTGGTTCCCAGATCTTCCTAATTGAAGCAGGTGGCTAGAGTCACAATGTCTCTTTTAAGGCTGGAGCGTGGATGTGGCTCTGATGTATGTGGACCACCTTAAGTGCTCTTGCTCTGTTTCCATATATAGGCAGAGGGAGAAGACAGCCTGAAGAAGATGCAGCTGATGGAGCTTGCGATTCTGAATGGCACCTACAGAGATGCCAACATTAAATCACGTAAGAACGCGACTGGGGCCAGGCCGACAGCATCTCAGCTGTTTGTCCACAAAGCTTTCTCCTTTGGTGGCGTAACATGAACAGTTCAAACAAAGTGAGGAGTTGAAATGATTGTAACTGGATATGGGCCCCACAGCCCCACTTTACTGCTTAATGAATTGTGGACACTCTCCTTGGTTTTATTTTGTTCCAGCATGTCTTTTAAGTTCTAAAAGGTTTATGAACGTTATTCTTTTAATGAAATTTCAACTTCTAAATATAAGAGTTTAATGAAATTTTCTGTGTTGTTAACTACAGATTTAAGGCTTCTAGCTTATTTTGTTACATTTATGAAAAGGACAAAAAAATGCAAAGCTTTCTGAGAGTCAGTTGGGAGTGTATGCGTGCAGCGAACCTCCTGTCGCACTCTGTCCCTTCAGCATGTCCCCTCAGTGGTTTAGGCAATGCTTTGCGTTCACGAAGGGCAGTAGTGATAACTGTTTTAGCCCCATTTCCCCCTTTCGTTGTATTTGCGCATGCTCTCATAAATGTGTTGAGGATTGCTTTTTTATATTTAAAATGAAATCCTGTAAAATTTTTATTTTTGAGAAAAATCTAAGGATAAATTACTAATATTACTAATTTTTTAAATATAAACAACCTGTTGGGTTTAGAAGTATTTGCTTTACCAATAGTTGGCTTCCATTTACTTCCAAGAATGGGTCTGTTAGGAATGGAACGTTTACTGTGCAAGGTGAGCACAAGTAGGTTTACAATGGTATACGCGAAATAGCTTATTCTTGTACTATTATTTATTATTGTATTATTTCCCATACGAACAACTATAAACCTACTTGTGCCCCACCCTGTGTTGTTTTTCTCTGAGAAGTTAATTCCTACATATGCAGGAACTTATATATAAGTCGTGGTTAGTTGGCTTACTTAATACAATAAAAACGATTCTTTAATTTGAAACTGAAGCTACTCTATTAGAAATTATAGCAAAACTGTTTCTGGGGACTCCAATTACAAAATATTTTTTTAAACATTTTTTAATGCAACTTTTGTGCTTCTGCATGCACCTTTTTAGCCTCATGAGATCTTAAAAACAGACATATCACATACATGCACTAAATATAACCTATTTTAATGGTCTCTCTCTTTTTTTTAACAGTGGCTTTTAGTTTTTGCACATTTGTTCTTAATCACATTGGGAAAGGGAAAGCCGTTTGCAGTTGATTGGTGTGCTTGGGCGTTGTGTGTGACCAGCGCATGTACTAATGATTTCCTTTTATTTTTCTTCTTTCCTGCTTTTTTCTTTCTTTTTCCTACTTCCCTCTCATTTCCTGTATTTACACTGCTTTCTCTGTACTTCCTTCTAAATTTCTTTGCTTACTGTAGCAGCCCTTGCCTTTTCTCTTGCAGCAACAGCCCAGGCTGCTCCAAGGATTATTACTGGGCCTGCGCCTGTTCTCCCACCAGCTGCCCTGCGCACCCCGACGCCAGCTGGCCCTACCATAATGCCTTTGATCAGACAAATACAGACCGCGGTCATGCCAAATGGAACTCCTCACCCCACTGCTGCAATAGTTCCTCCGGGGCCTGAAGCTGGTTTAATCTACACACCCTACGAATACCCCTACACGTTGGCACCAGCTACGTCAATCCTTGAGTACCCTATTGAACCTAGCGGCGTATTAGGTGAGTTGTTTTCTCTGTGTAGTTAACATGTTTCTTCAAAACGTTTTCTGCCCCAGACTTTGAAATTATTATATCAGTTTTAGGGAGACAAGTTTCCATTAGGAAAGACTGAAGACTAAATTTTGTTTTATTTCAGCCCCCCATAAGGGTTCTCCTTTTAAATAATTGCATCTTAGATTTGTTCAGATTTGCTGTGGTATCTCAGATTCACTCTGGATGGGTACATTGGAACATTTCAAATAGGAAATACTTTTCACATTTGACATCACTGACCCTATCCACTGGCATAGTCTCTCCTTCAGTTTTGCCACAAAGTCAAATTCTTTTCGTCTCAGAGATTTCTTTAATTGTTAGCTAAATTTTAATTACCCATGTGGGAATATTTTGAGATTTTAAAAACTGCTATAATTGTATGTATTTTCTAATGGTGATAACTTAAAATATGAAAGGGTCCCAGTGAATAGCTACATCCAGGTTTTTGTAGTTCTTCTCTTTTGAAGTCCAGGTTAATGTTAAACATAAGAGAACTCCTCATTTCATAGCACGGTTGGAATTGATAAGTAAATACCAAATCACTGCAGTAGAATCCCTCTTGAGGCAAAAATTAAGATCATACTATAAACGCTCCGTTTTACATGAACAAAAGTGGTGGTTGGAAGACATTACTGACGCCTTTTCTTTATAGAGTGGATTGAAATGCCAGTCATGCCTGATATTTCAGCCCATTGACTTGCGGACGAAGGACTAGAGCGCAGCAGCTGTTGTAACACGACCAGTCACTGTGGAGCAGGCTGCTTCCATGCTGCCCTTTGTGTTACAGACAGAATCTGAATCCTCTTTCCTTGAATGGTGTATGACCTTGGTGCTGCTTGCATGCTCTTGACTTGTAGGACTTTGATCTTTTAAGGTGTTTTTTTTCCAGCATTCATATTGACTTACAAAATTTGAAAGCCTTTAATGAACCCGGACAAAGATTTAAACTTGAAAATTCATTGTTCTATTAAAGCCACAACACTCTGTATGTTATCTGTGTGTGTGCATGCACTCAAGTGCCTTCTGTTTCATGAGCAGATACATTTTATTGTACATGTCTTCGGTTATCTCTAAACATTGTATAAAGTATTCCAGGTCAGAATTATACCATAGAACTGTTGATGAAAGGCTTGTTTCTGTTGCACATTTCTTGAAGCATTTTTAAAATAACATGTAACATATAACCTGTTTACGTCTTCTGTTCTGTTAACGCTCTGTCCTGCGGCCCCTGCCTGCTCCTTCCCAGAGCTCCTCTCTGCTGCACGCACAGCGTCTGTTGGAGGAGTTGGACTGTTGCTTCCTGCAAGGCTGGCGCTCTCCGCCACCAGCTGCTGCTCCAGCTCCGAGCAGGGTCTCACTGAGCTTGCCTCGAGGCATTAGACTCGTAGTGATCACTTATCTGAAATGTCAAGGGATGATGGACCAGTTTACTGCTTAGAAACAACAAGGGGCACTGCAGAGTGTTTCTCATTGTAAAGCAATGTATTTTTGGTTGTGTTGGGAAATTTTTATTTGTAATACTTAATTCTTAGACTGACAAAAGCAGAACATACCGATACCTAATTGGCAATCATAAGATGAATAATAATGAGTACTAAATGAGAAAAATCCATTATGATCGATTTTATTTCTCGCTTTGCAACATGATAATGATTGACCATTTGGAGAATTGAGAAAATTACTTCAAATTGCTGTTATAGTAAATTTGCACACAGATAACATGCAGATAACATGCATGTTCTATATCAAGTCTCACATCATACTATTTTAAAATAAGCAGTGCCCTTCAAAACAGATGCGGACATGTGTGGAGATTGGTAATAGCATCAAATCTTCATTGGTGACTAATTTTTAATTCCCTTCCTTTTATCTTCAGGTATGGCTTTCCCAACGAAAGGCTAAGAATTCAAGAACGGTCTTAACTGAACCCTCATCAGATCTGAATTTAACAAATGCTTAGTCTCAGCAGCCGGGGGGAGGGAAGCTTAGCCTAGCAGTCAGTGACTTACTTGCACTTTTGCACACTGATAGAAAGCAAACGTATGTTATTAATTTGGTTTAGTCTATAATCTTACAAAATAACGGTAATTTATAAAGGAGTGTATAGTAGTATACTGACTGCTAAGTGTACTATACTGTTTGCTTTACTAATCACCTAATTCATTGCAGTTCATACTTATTGACTCAAAGTTTAAAACCACAATCTGTAGGCTTTAAGAATTGCTTATAAACCTTTTTAAGTGATAAACTCTGGAAGCGGTCTTAAGGTTAGCAAGTAATTGTCAGTATTAAACATGGCATTATTTTTCATCCTGCTGCAAGAAAGGCACTTCAGTGAATATGTGACTAGTAAAGCTTCCAGGTTGGAACTAGTGGAGTTCATGAAGTACTGTGACTTGGGATTGTAAATGAATGGATGACATAGGTTAAGGCCAAGATGTTTGAAGTGAATGCAATATTAATAGGCGCATATATACGCAACATATTATGGTTAATTTTAAAACTACTGTGCCTTAACGTGTTTCTTAAAACGAAATTTTTGTAGTAAATGAACATTTGAAATCCATTTTGATAAACCTGCTGTTAATGTTTGTTTTCTTTTCCCTTGTGAATGTTTTCTAACTTTGTCTTGGTGATTGCAATTTAACTAGGTGCGGTGGCTACTAAAGTTCGAAGGCACGATATGCGTGTCCATCCTTACCAAAGGATTGTGACCGCAGACCGAGGTTAGTTTAGTTCTGCAGTTCTTGTCTATGAGAAATGCGTGGGGTGTCCATACCATTTGCAACACCACACCTGATGGGGAAATGTGTACCTGCTTACTGCACAGCGTTTCCTTTCCTGTTCTAAATTAATTTATGATCATTGACAGATTGAAGGGTTGGGTTTTTTGTTTTTTTTTCTCCCTTGATGTTTTAACTTATTGAATTCTATTAGTATGTACTATGATTTATTCTTACTACAACATAAATTAGTCCATTTGGGGAGCTATTAAATTTTGTTTTCACCTTAATTATTTTCAGTAAAAATTTTTGCTAAAAGTTACCTTTTAATTATTTTGAAATTTTGGGTTGGTTTTGCAAAATGAACGGAGCGGATGGTGCTTTAATGAGAGAAGTAAAGGAATATATGCCTCCTGTGTTCTTTGGGAGAAAACTGAAGATTTAGTTTCCCATTTTCCTTTTTAATAAGATATTTGAGCCACTGTATAAACATGAGGTTAAACATGTCAAGTACTTAGCTGAACTCAGCAGAGTAAGGACTGTGAAGCTAACTTTGATGCAGTTGGATCTTTTATAAGTCAGAAAGTCAGTTCCCTTTTCTTCTTATGTTTTATTCCAAAATGGATCCTTTGATTTTTGTCATTTGCTGCTAAAATATATTATCTAAACGTAAACTATCTCTTGAAGTTCTGTGGTGGCATGAACCCAGCTGTTTGAATACTTTCTTTGACTAACCTGTGACTGGAAAATAAGTCTTCATTTTTCTCCTTTTCAACATTTGTAATTTGTGTCCTGTATATGCCCTTGGACCCTTTTATAAATTATTTATTTTTATTGAGGAGTGATATTTTCGGTTTATTGACATTGAATTATTTTTCTGAGCTTGAAATCACAAAGCAAGAAATCTGAAGCAAGGTAGAAGAGGACTTTTACAAGCTTTATTTATGGCACATTTATTACCTACTGATGAAGTTGCTCTAACTATCGGATACTGGTGGGGAAAAGTAATGGATTACACTCCAATTCTACATCTTAGATGAACTTGTGAGAGGCCTGCCTGCTTCGCATGGTTATCTTGTATACGGATGATAAGTATCGGACACAGCTGTTGTCCTCATCAGAATAAAATACCTTTCCAAAGATATCGACCATCTGTGTTTAGCATCAGATATGATTAAAGAGCCTGGAAGACTTTTAACTAATACGTTACTTGTAGTGATTGTTTAACGAACAAAGTAAGTAGGCCCCCAAGCTCAGTGATCCTCTGTGAAGACCACGCTCCTGTGAGTGTGGCGTGGACAAGTGTGTCCTGCTGGCATCAGAGCAAGTCCCTTAGTGAAGGAGGACATTTTCAAAAAGCAAAAATACCACTTAGATTTAAAGAATCCAGATAATTCCATGAGTAATTTGAAGCTTTTCCCCAGAGTTATTGTCTGAAATAGTTATGAGTATTTTAAAGTAGTTTGTCTTTTGTTAACCTTTTATTCCCCTTTGAGATTTTCATAATTTTGTTTTAACATAATAATTATTGGCCTACTCAATACTCCAGTACCTTAAGATAGTTGAAAATATTAGGAAGATTTTATTGTATTTCAAAACAAGAACACATTCCATGCATGGCTCTTTTGTAGTTATAAGTGTTTTGACTAGTCTTGTCACTGTTTGTATTCAAAATGCAATGTCAGCAAACCGAAATGCTACCTTTTCTCCCTCTTTCTAAATAACAGAATACTCTGTATACTCCTGTACTGTCACTGTATGCACTCGGGTCTGAGGGAGATGTCTGGAGGCCTTCATTTAAATTATTTTATGATACTACTGTTTTCTCTATTTTTGAGGTTTTTTTAATTATTCTTTTAATCTTTTGAAGAAAAGATTAATATGTGTTCACTTAATACAAGGAAATTCAGCCCTTGGACCTGTAACCATGTAATTCTATATGAGCATTTAGAGTATGGCATGGTTGACAAATACCTAGTTCTTTACTAAAAATAAGCCCACCTCTACACATTTCAGAACTGAATTCGAAGCCTATAAAAGACCAACTGATGTTTTAGTTGAAATGAACCATAAGTGATTTTGCACAGTTGACACACCTGTGTGTACTGTCGAGGCCAGGACTGGGCAGAGGATGTACTGGAGGTGTACTGGTTACAGAAATGGTGCTGTGCTTTGTCTATGGATTCCACATTCAAAACACAGGGTTTTTCTGAATAATAATTTTACAAAATCCATTATTTACACAATTTCTATAAGAAACAATACAATTTTAAACAAAAATTTAGTTAATATAAAAATGCTTTAAGATTCTGTATTTCTGGAATACCTATGAAATCGTAGGACTACATGTGAAATATTTATTTTCTTCTTTGATTATGGAATAGCCGCTTTTATTTTAAATAAAATTCTATTTTTAAGCAGTTCAAGGAAGATTGGGTCACACTGAAGACACAGTATTTTTGTAGCATTTATAAACTATCCTACAATGATAGACCATAGAAAGCACTTTTGTTACATGAGGGTAAACCAGTCGATTACGTAGATCATTTAACTCTGTGAAGCCAAGACCTTACTGGGTTTTGATTTACGAAGTGGCACAGACTCTACCTTTGCACTGAAGTATTTTGTATCTCCTCTGCCATAGTCACAGTGGCAACAGTACAGAAATCTCTATCAAACCTCAGAATATAGTAGAAATAACTAAGCTGTTGAATGAGTCTTAAAAATCATACTACTGTTAAGTGGACCAAGTTTGGTGAAGCAGAGTGTGACAGAGGTTGACTAAGGAAGGAACAACTCAAGGACATTGGGGACGATAACTTTTCCACTTGAGAACTACTTTATGTTTTACTGTAATTTTTAAAAAAATTTTTGTTCTGTTTGTTATTTTGCAGAAGAAAATAGTATTTACAGGTGGCTTCTTTTAAAATATATAAAGCAGGAATGTATATGAAATGTCAGATTTTATTGTATTTGCAGAGAATTAGCTTTGAAATCGAGTAAAGAAAGCTGTAGTTTTAAAATGCCTTATTGGTATCAATTAGAAATTTCTTCTATTTTTTGATGTACTTAGAGCTTTTTGAGTATAGAATTTTAAATGGCAGGATTTTACAGTGTTTACATGCAAGTGCATTTTATAAGTGTCCTATATGTGTAAAATAGTATTTCCAACTGGAAAGTGTTGGCTAGCACAGAAGGCCTGGCCTTTTCCTGGTTCCCATGATGTTGCCTACACTGCTACACTCCAGTTTAGTATTGCTTTGTATCATGAGGCCAAGAAATTCCATGTTGTTTGTAAATAGAACATTGAAAAAGCAATAAACATTTATTGAACAAAAGAAACCTTGTTTGGCCCAGAGTTTATGTTGAACCAAATTGTTCATAGAAATTTAAATTTCTTTAGATTCATTTCTGTTAATCATCAGTTATTAATAATCACCTCCATCATTAATAGCTGCTTTAATGCTTGCATCTGAGAGAATACTAATGCTTAGTAGCAGTCAGATCCTGATAATGCACTGACTGGTCCAGAGTTCTGTATACGGACTATCCATTGTCGTTGTTCTCAGTTCCCTCATCGAGCTACTAACTATTAGTTGTTAGTTATATTTTATTTCTATTTTTTCCTGTTAACAGTTTTTTTGTGGGAGAGGGCTCTCCTTCATTTGTTCAAATCATGATGTGAAATTGTCATGATTTTTATTGTATTCTGTAGATGGTGTCAATCAGTTCGTCAGAATTACACATGCTTTTTTTTTTTTTATTAGTTGTGATTAGTTTTTCATGTTGTCATTAAGCCGTCACTAGCTGAGACTAATCTCTTCTCTATCTTTTCTTTTCTTTTTTTTTTTTTTGTTTTGTTTTTTGTTTCTAACCACCCAGCCGCCACCGGCAACTAACCTATGACCTTCTGACCTCTGAACTCTTCACCCAATGATGACCTGACCATGCCTGCCTGCTGATCAGTTAACTGGTAATCGCCTTTGCTTGCCTGTCGTCAGTGCAGCGAGCTGAGGCACTTGTCCGTTCGTCTTACCATCTAACCAAACAAAAGACAAAGAAATTGTTGTCCTCCAACTCAGCTTTTGGTTTTTGTTGTTATTTTTTTCCTGTTTGGGTGAAAATGGTTCTAGAACCTGCACTGAAGTAGTAAAGCAATAAGGCCCAATTCATCCCACAGCACTGATCATCTTTCCATGCCCCACCCTAAGCGAACGGTAAGAAGGCCTCCCTTCTGGAGGGAGGCAGACGGCCCTGAACTACTCAGTGACAGGCGGTTACTGTGAGGGACTTCCTAGGAGCCCTTTCCTCATAGCGAGTCCAGCTCTGAATGTACTGTGTGGTGATGCATCATGCATGAACCTTCGGTCAGGGATGTCAGTGGTGAAGCGATTTCACAAGTATTCAAAATTTGATATGCTGTTTAGTCACTACAGTGCCCTCAAAGGGCAGCATCGCAGCCTTTTCTGTTGCCTGCCAAATTGGAAGTGTCGGGAGTGTGCCATGAGAGAAAAACTTGATGAATTTTGAAAAGTAATGCAAAGAACAAAACTGCAACACTATTTTTAAAAAGATAAATATCTGAGTTAAAATTACTGAACCTTTATTTTACAGCTCCTTAAAAACATACGAGAACAAGGTACATGCATTATGTGTCACATTACTGGGCAAACTGTTCAAATATTTTTTTTAAACCTCCCTGTATAGAAAAAAATCATTAAGGATGTAAAAGCCATGCTTGCCTATTTGCTGTATACATGTAATGAAATTGTAGATAAAGTGTAGTGCATTGAAACAAATGAACAAAAAGTAGATACTTTTACTATACAAGGGTGCTGGTGCAGAAAATATATATATATTTTTGGAAATGTAGCATTTTATACTTTCAAGTGTTATAAAAAAAAGAAAAAGAACAAAGAAACCCTTTATTTCATTAAATGATTTTTTCTGGTGGTTGTCAAGAAACAAAAGACCAAAAGAGCCTTTTTGTCTTTCTTTTTTATTTTTTAAGTATTGGAATAAGTCTAAAGAAAAGGAAGTGCCTTATTTTTCTTCATGGTCATTTAGTCAAGTGTCTCGTAAGATCAGCTCCTCCCTCAGAATACAAGTTAATGCATGTTACTCAGTCGCCCAGTATGTGAAAGAAGATGTGAGGGAGACAGATGAGTTGATGGTTTGAATTTTATAATTTTTGCCACTTTACCTTGATACAAATTTGCCAAATCTGATACTGTGAAAAAAATGGATAATTTTTCTAATGCCTGACACATAAGTTTTGAAACATTCTTTTAAAATCATAATTGATTGCTTTTGACTATTGCAATATTTAATGTTACCCCAAAGGACTCTGAGATAAAAACTGATTTGAACATCAGTTTACAGACAGAATTCGAGCTCTTTTTTTATTCGGAGACGAGGGTGTGTAATTGACCCAGACTTGATCAGACTTCTTTCTGCCACACCAGGTCCCGGGGCAGTCTCTCCCCTGCTAGTTTTACTAACCTAATCTGCCCCCCCCCCCCCCCACACACACACCCCAACACACTTTTTTTTAACTTTAAAAGATTGTGAAAAACTAGCATCATTGTGCACATGTACAAGTACTCCAGCTACATCGGAGTTGAAGCTTCCAGTTTCTCATGAAGTTCAGTTAGTGCTGTAGCTGAAGTGGTTTGTGCACAGAGCCTACATCTATCTAAACCCTCAATTAACTGCTCAGTACCAGGCGTGGCAAATATCAAGGGGCAGTGGGTCCCCAGCTCCTCAGCTCGTCCCTCCTACGTACCTGCACAGTCAAGGTCAGCAGCAGCTCAGTGAGCGCCCGCGGTGACCGGCACCCTCTCTCCCTCGGAACCGGTTCAGTTCATTTACTATGCAATAGACTCATTGTTTGTAGCCGCCAGCTTCCGTGTCATGTGCCACTGCTTCGTCTTTCTGTTACACAGACAGTTGTTTTGATTGATTTACAATATGTGCTGTGCCATTTTGATTTTGATTTTGGTTGGTTGGTTGAATAAATTTGCGACACTCAAACACTTGAGGTGATAGTAGTTTAAAAACAATACCAGTATTTGATCCAGTTTCATCTCAGCTGTGTTATACCTGGACATTTTAGATGTTTATCAAAGGTCTTTTATGGGGAAGAAAGAAAATGTATGAAATAGATGTGTGACATTTATGAGTAATGTTGGCTCTGAACAAACTTTTGAAAACTTAGTTGAAACAATTTTGGATCAACTAAAAATAAGCATGACTTTTGAAATCTCTGAATGCCTTGGTTCTCAGTATTATCATTCTTTATTGAATTTATTTCTTATTAAAATATGTAGTTTTTAAGACTTTTTTTGACAGTATTATGTAATTTTCTAGCGTGGGTAGATGGGAGTGTCGCTTGTATGTTATCGTACAGCTGACATGTATTTTTGTCTATTCTTTATTATCTTAGTAGTTTCATGCTATGTATGTACCATAACCAACCTATTGCCTATGAGAAACATGTAAGATAATGTATTTACAGCCATTGTTACAAGTTTATAATGTATTTTTCTATCTTGTTTTATATGTATGTTATATAACATTCAAAAAGAATTTTTTTCTTGATTGAGAAAAGGATACAAAATGCAAAATCCACAATTTTGATAACTGAAAATTGCCAATTGTTTTGCAGTACTTTATTATATTGGGTGTCTTGTCTTTCTTGGGCTTTTTAGTTAGCTAATGAATGAATACATTAGATACTTTTGGGTTTTAGTTGGGATTTTACATAGCTTGCGTTTTAATTCTTTGGTTCTTTGCTGTTTCTATTAACCCATGGCATTATTTTAATAAATGTTATAATACCAACCTACTAACTCTGGACTTTGTCTGTTTATTAACCTTTACGTGTTTAATTGAAATAGACAAATAAAGACAAAAGAATGTCAAGTCTTTAGTTACTGGACTAACCCTGAGAAACGTGACCACAGATAACACAGCGTGACTTGTGTTTGTGTTTGTCAGCTGACAGTTCCGCACACTACGTTACAATGGCTTTGTTATTCTTTCACTTTGGGGGTGGGGGGGTAGGTGCCAGTAGAGATGGGAACAGAGTAGCTTTGGTGTGAGGCAGTCTTCTAGTCTTGCCACTTGCCTTTGGGCCTCTGCATTACTAATTCCACACTTTATCTTCTCCGAAATAATCACTGTCTACTCCTAGCATTGAGGGGAAAGAAGTTCATTGTCATGATCTAGCCCAGTGATGGCGAACCTATGACACGCGTGTCAGAAGTGACACGCGAACTCATTTTTTTGGTTGATTTTTCTTTGTTAAATGGCATTTAAATATATAAAATAAATATCAAAAATATAAGTCTTTGTTTTACTATGGTTGCAAATATCCAAAAATTTCTATGTGTGACACGGCACCAGAGTTAAGTTAGGGTTTTTCAAAATGCTGACATGCGGAGCTCAAAAGGTTCGCCATCACTGATCTAGCCCAAGAAACCAGTTTGATTCTTTGTTGAACCATTTCTTGTCATTTCTGCAAGTAGGTAGTGTTACGTTTACATCACAAAGCAAAGAATCTGCTGATGTTTTGTCATTTTAATTGGACATTGGGGGCACTCAGCAGGGGTAAAGCCAAAGGCAGCACAGCTGGATGCTCAGTCCCCTGGGGCCCCTCCCTCCCTCCTCTGGGTGCAGTCAGGCTGCACATGAATACAGGAAGTTGGCAGGGGAGGGGGGCGGTTAGGAAACGCGTCAGAAAAACTATCCATGAATTTCTTGCATGCAAGTCAACTTAAAAAGAGTTATTAAATGTCTCCATGCTTTTCCCGGCCGCAGCCCGGTAAAATGGCCTCTGTTTATGAATCTTTAGTTCAGCTCTTGAAGTGCGTTTCTGTTTCACAGATACTGTTAATTTCTTCTCTGTGAAACATCTCCTGGACAATAAAAAATTCTTAGGGTGAATGTTTACATTCATAAACAACGGCTCATTTTTATAAATTACATTTTATTTATTGTAAAGTTCTAAAACTTGGGGCTGAAATGAGTCACGTGTTGCAGAAGACATGACTGCGGGTGTGCTTTTAACGCTCCGGCAGTATTCTCATTTACAGGGATTCCTTCCCACAGTGCGGGTCACATGTCACACAGGGGAGGAGCCCAGGTGACGCAGGCAGAATCGAGAGGGTCGTCCTGTCCAGGCAGCTCGGCGGCTTCTCGTGGGGCATGTGGGGTGGGCAGGCTCATGTGCCGCTGCTGTCACTCCAGGAACCGGACAGCATCTGCCTGGCTGCTCGTACCCGTCCTCGGGGCCGGCGTGACTGACTCCGTACGGTTTACCCCCCCCTGCGGCCTCCTCGCAGTCACACTCCAGGGCGCTCTCCTCTCCGTGTGATCGGGTCGCACCGCCACCTTTCACGCTGGAGAAGTGCGAGGCTGTTGGGGAAGGTGAAAGCGTTGCAGACCCGCCTCTGTCCCGGCTGTGGTAACGTTAGACACGGAGCCGCTGCCTCAGGGTGGGGAGTGCTGGTGTCGCTTTAGTTTTCACTGTTTGATAAAGTGAAATAATTGACACTTAAGCTTTCAGTCTAGAAGTTGGTGACATGAATGCACTTAGTAGTTAAGGTGAAGCGCCACGTAGACGCTCCCACGCGCCCGCGCGGTCACCGTGGCCCGGGCGTGTGCGGACCCATCGGTAGGTCAGCTTTTCTCAGTCCGTCCTCGGGGCATGCGGACCTACATTTTCTAGGGCAGCGGTTCTCAACCTGTGGGTCGCGACCATCGGAAAACACATATAGCATATCAGATATTTACATGATGATTCATAACAGTAGCAACATTACAGTAATGAAGTAGCAACGAAAATAATGTTATGGTTGGGGGTCACCACAACATGAACTGTATGAAAGGGTCGCAGCGTTAGGAAGGTTGAGAACCGCTGTAGGGCATCGAGGGCAGATAATGGGCTCAAGTGGAAATGCTCATCAAATCGAGCGAAGCTAACACTTTTATACGATTCTAAGCTTTCTCCAGTTTGGGGGGAGGGGGAGGTGTTTGCTTGTTTAGGGTAAGATGTCTGTCTTTATTCCTTGATAACAATTACTTCTAGTATTGATAGCAAGGGGTTTTTTGTAGAATGAAATCTCTGGCTAAATTATAATCTTATTTAATAGCAAAAATTACTTAGAAAACATTTCTAAGTGATACATGAGGTGATTTTTTAACGTTACGAATTCTTGAATACCTTTATTTAAAAAAATGTTCTCTGTAACACTCATGGTACACAGATGTAGTTTTCCCTGTGGCTTCTTTAACACTTGGAGTGCGGGAAACGAGTTAAGTCGGCTCGCGTGAATTGCGCGTACTCCGCGGGAGCCGTCTTTAACTCGGTTCATATAGATTTGCGGTGGAGTGCGGGAAACGTGTAAACTCGGGCCGATTGTAACTGCGTATTACCAAATATTTGTTTGTAATCCACCCTTTTGGTGGATGGAACAAAACCAAAAGACAGAGCCATCTTATATTTTGGCGGGAAATTCACCCGCACTCCAAGTGTTCATAAAGTCTCCATTGGAATACCTTCGTTCCGCACGAAGAGACTTGAGCTCGTTGACACCGGTCCTCAACTTAGAATCAAACTGGTTCTCCCACACACAGGGCTCTCCTGCTGTGTCCGCCGCACTAACCCCGGGCCGATGGGGAGTGGGTCCCCGGGGGCCGTGGCGGGGCCACACGGGCTTCTGTGGCCTGCAGTGTTGCTGTCCTTTCCAGCAAGACGCCACGCTGTGGGGAACAGCTCGGCTCCCGGGGTAGAAAGTGAGGACCTTCTAAAAGGCTGCCTTTTATGGTTGGTGGTGTAGTGGCGAGTATAAGACGTGGACCTGTGGACATGGTACACGGAGAGGGGAGGTGGAGTGGGTCTTCCCTGGTCCCACGTGCCCGCAGAACCACGTGCGACTGAAGGTGATGCCAATGGGAGATGCCCCACCCCCAGCATGTCTGAATCAACGCACATGCTCATTATTTTTATTGGTGCTTTTCCTGCTTAAACGTAAGAACTGACCCTGGAGCCGTAGTATCGCCTCCCTGGCAGGTGTCAGGAT